>NW_027649098.1:0-13539 GCF_965637545.1 Phallusia mammillata
CGAAGCACTGAACCGAATTTGACGCCCATTTGCAGGTGATGTTTGCCTCGTTGGCAAAACGCATATGCAAAGTTACAGCCCAATCGGACTTCTGTATCGCCCTGTGCAAAAAGTGATTTTCAGCAAAAACTGAGCATTTTTGTCAAAAGTTGCAACTTTTCAAGTCGATAACTCACGAAGCACTGAACCGAATTTGCCGCCCCTTTGCAGGTGATGTTTGCCTCGTTGGCAAAACGCATATGCAAAGATACAGCCCAATCGGACTTCTGTATCGCCCTGTGCAAAAAGTGATTTTCAGCAAAAACTGAGCATTTTTGTCAAAAGTTGCATCTTTTCAAGTCGATAACTCACGAAGCACTGAACCGAATTTGACGCCCCTTTGCAGGTGATGTTTGCCTCGTTGGCAAAACGCACATGCAAAGTTACAGCCCAATCGGACTTCTGTATCGCCCTGTGCAAAAAGTGATTTTCAGCAAAAACTGAGCATTTTTGTCAAAAGTTGCAACTTTTCAAGTCGATAACTCACGAAGCACTGAACCGAATTTGACGCCCCTTTGCAGGTGATGTTTGCCTCGTTGGCAAAACGCATATGCAAAGTTACAGCCCAATCGGACTTCTGTATCGCCCTGTGCAAAAAGTGATTTTCAGCAAAAACTGAGCATTTTTGTCAAAAGTTGCAACTTTTCAAGTCGATAACTCACGAAGCACTGAACCGAATTTGACGCCCCTTTGCAGGTGATGTTTGCCTCGTTGGCAAAACGCACATGCAAAGTTACAGCCCAATCGGACTGCTGTATCGCCCTGTGCAAAAAGTGATTTTCAGCAAAAACTGAGCATTTTTGTCAAAAGTTGCAACTTTTCAAGTCGATAACTCACGAAGCACTGAACCGAATTTGACGCCCCTTTGCAGGTGATGTTTGCCTCGTTGGCAAAACGCATATGCAAAGTTACAGCCCAATCGGACTTCTGTATCGCCCTGTGCAAAAAGTGATTTTCAGCAAAAACTGAGCATTTTTGTCAAAAGTTGCAACTTTTCAAGTCGATAACTCACGAAGCACTGAACCGAATTTGACGCCCCTTTGCAGGTGATGTTTGCCTCGTTGGCAAAACGCACATGCAAAGTTACAGCCCAATCGGACTTCTGTATCGCCCTGTGCAAAAAGTGATTTTCAGCAAAAACTGAGCATTTTTGTCAAAAGTTGCAACTTTTCAAGTCGATAACTCACGAAGCACTGAACCGAATTTGCCGCCCCTTTGCAGGTGATGTTTGCCTCGTTGGCAAAACGCATATGCAAAGTTACAGCCCAATCGGACTTCTGTATCGCCCTGTGCAAAAAGTGATTTTCAGCAAAAACTGAGCATTTTTGTCAAAAGTTGCAACTTTTCAAGTCGATAACTCACGAAGCACTGAACCGAATTTGACGCCCCTTTGCAGGTGATGTTTGCCTCGTTGGCAAAACGCACATGCAAAGTTACAGCCCAATCGGACTGCTGTATCGCCCTGTGCAAAAAGTGATTTTCAGCAAAAACTGAGCATTTTTGTCAAAAGTTGCAACTTTTCAAGTCGATAACTCACGAAGCACTGAACCGAATTTGACGCCCCTTTGCAGGTGATGTTTGCCTCGTTGGCAAAACGCATATGCAAAGTTACAGCCCAATCGGACTTCTGTATCGCCCTGTGCAAAAAGTGATTTTCAGCAAAAACTGAGCATTTTTGTCAAAAGTTGCAACTTTTCAAGTCGATAACTCACGAAGCACTGAACCGAATTTGACGCCCCTTTGCAGGTGATGTTTGCCTCCGTTGGCAAAACGCACATGCAAAGTTACAGCCCAATCGGACTTCTGTATCGCCCTGTGCAAAAAGTGATTTTCAGCAAAAACTGAGCATTTTTGTCAAAAGTTGCAACTTTTCAAGTCGATAACTCACGAAGCACTGAACCGAATTTGACGCCCCTTTGCAGGTGATGTTTGCCTCGTTGGCAAAACGCATATGCAAAGTTACAGCCCAATCGGACTTCTGTATCGCCCTGTGCAAAAAGTGATTTTCAGCAAAAACTGAGCATTTTTGTCAAAAGTTGCAACTTTTCAAGTCGATAACTCACGAAGCACTGAACGAAATTTGACGCCCCTTTGCAGGCGATGTTTGCCTCGTTGGCAAAACGCATGTACACATTAAGTACCCAAGCTGACTTCTGTATCACCTTGTGCAAAAAGTGATTTTTAGCCAAAACTGAGCATTTTTGTCAAATTTTGTAACTTTTTAACTCCAAAACACACGAACCAATGAACGAAATTTGACGCCTCTTTGCAGGCGATATTTGCGTCGTTGGCAAAACGCTTGTGCACATGTAGAGCCCAAAAGGATTCTGTATCGCCCTGTGCAAATACTGATTTCTAGCCAAATCTGAACATTTTTGTCAAATTTTAGAGCCCAATCGGACTTCTGTATCGCCTTGTGCAAATACTGATTTTCAGCAAAAACTCAGCATTTTTGTCAAAATTTGTAACTTGTCAAGTCGATAACTCACGAACCACGTAACCGAATTTGACGCCCCTTTGCAGGTGATGTTTGCCTCGTTGGCAAAACGCATATGCAAAGTTACAGCCCAATCGGACTGCTGTATCGCCCTGTGCAAAAAGTGATTTTCAGCAAAAACTGAGCATTTTTGTCAAAAGTTGCAACTTTTCAAGTCGATAACTCACGAAGCACTGAACCGAATTTGCCGCCCCTTTGCAGGTGATGTTTGCCTCGTTGGCAAAACGCATATGCAAAGTTACAGCCCAATCGGACTTCTGTATCGCCCTGTGCAAAAAGTGATTTTCAGCAAAAACTGAGCATTTTTGTCAAAAGTTGCAACTTTTCAAGTCGATAACTCACGAAGCACTGAACCGAATTTGACGCCCCTTTGCAGGTGATGTTTGCCTCGTTGGCAAAACGCACATGCAAAGTTACAGCCCAATCGGACTTCTGTATCGCCCTGTGCAAAAAGTGATTTTCAGCAAAAACTGAGCATTTTTGTCAAAAGTTGCAACTTTTCAAGTCGATAACTCACGAAGCACTGAACCGAAATTGACGCCCCTTTGCAGGTGATGTTTGCCTCGTTGGCAAAACGCATATGCAAAGTTACAGCCTAATCGGACTTCTGTATTGCCCTGTGCAAAAAGTGATTTTCAGCAAAAACTGAGCATTTTTGTCAAAAGTTGCAACTTTTCAAGTCGATAACTCACGAAGCACTGATCCGAATTTGACGCCCCTTTGCAGGTGATGTTTGCCTCGTTGGCAAAACGCATGTACACATTAAGTACCCAAGCTGACTTCTGTATCACCTTGTGCAAAAAGTGATTTTTAGCCAAAACTGAGCATTTTTGTCAAATTTTGTAACTTTTTAACTCCAAAACACACGAACCAATGAACGAAATTTGACGCCTCTTTGCAGGCGATATTTGCGTCGTTGGCAAAACGCTTGTGCACATGTAGAGCCCAAAAGGATTCTGTATCGCCCTGTGCAAATACTGATTTCTAGCCAAATCTGAACATTTTTGTCAAATTTTAGAGCCCAATCGGACTTCTGTATCGCCTTGTGCAAATACTGATTTTCAGCAAAAACTCAGCATTTTTGTCAAAATTTGTAACTTGTCAAGTCGATAACTCACGAACCACGTAACCGAATTTGACGCCCCTTTGCAGGTGATGTTTGCCTCGTTGGCAAAACGCATATGCAAAGTTACAGCCCAATCGGACTGCTGTATCGCCCTGTGCAAAAAGTGATTTTCAGCAAAAACTGAGCATTTTTGTCAAAAGTTGCAACTTTTCAAGTCGATAACTCACGAAGCACTGAACCGAATTTGCCGCCCCTTTGCAGGTGATGTTTGCCTCGTTGGCAAAACGCATATGCAAAGTTACAGCCCAATCGGACTTCTGTATCGCCCTGTGCAAAAAGTGATTTTCAGCAAAAACTGAGCATTTTTGTCAAAAGTTGCAACTTTTCAAGTCGATAACTCACGAAGCACTGAACCGAATTTGACGCCCCTTTGCAGGTGATGTTTGCCTCGTTGGCAAAACGCACATGCAAAGTTACAGCCCAATCGGACTGCTGTATCGCCCTGTGCAAAAAGTGATTTTCAGCAAAAACTGAGCATTTTTGTCAAAAGTTGCAACTTTTCAAGTCGATAACTCACGAAGCACTGAACCGAAATTGACGCCCCTTTGCAGGTGATGTTTGCCTCGTTGGCAAAACGCATATGCAAAGTTACAGCCTAATCGGACTTCTGTATCGCCCTGTGCAAAAAGTGATTTTCAGCAAAAACTGAGCATTTTTGTCAAAAGTTGCAACTTTTCAAGTCGATAACTCACGAAGCACTGATCCGAATTTGACGCCCCTTTGCAGGTGATGTTTGCCTCGTTGGCAAAACGCATATGCAAAGTTACAGCCCAATCGGACTTCTGTATCGCCCTGTGCAAAAAGTGATTTTCAGCAAAAACTGAGCATTTTTGTCAAAAGTCGCATCTTTTCAAGTCGATAACTCACGAAGCACTGAACCGAATTTGACGCCCCTTTGCAGGTGATGTTTGCCTCGTTGGCAAAACGCACATGCAAAGTTACAGCCCAATCGGACTTCTGTATCGCCCTGTGCAAAAAGTGATTTTCAGCAAAAACTGAGCATTTTTGTCAAAAGTTGCAACTTTTCAAGTCGATAACTCACGAAGCACTGATCCGAATTTGACGCCCCTTTGCAGGTGATGTTTGCCTCGTTGGCAAAACGCACATGCAAAGTTACAGCCCAATCGGACTTCTGTATCGCCCTGTGCAAAAAGTGATTTTCAGCAAAAACTGAGCATTTTTGTCAAAAGTTGCAACTTTTCAAGTCGATAACTCACGAAGCACTGAACCGAATTTGACGCCCCTTTGCAGGTGATGTTTGCCTCGTTGGCAAAACGCATATGCAAAGTTACAGCCCAATCGGACTGCTGTATCGCCCTGTGCAAAAAGTGATTTTCAGCAAAAACTGAGCATTTTTGTCAAAAGTTGCAACTTTTCAAGTCGATAACTCACGAAGCACTGAACCGAATTTGACGCCCATTTGCAGGTGATGTTTGCCTCGTTGGCAAAACGCATATGCAAAGTTACAGCCCAATCGGACTTCTGTATCGCCCTGTGCAAAAAGTGATTTTCAGCAAAAACTGAGCATTTTTGTCAAAAGTTGCAACTTTTCAAGTCGATAACTCACGAAGCACTGAACCGAATTTGCCGCCCCTTTGCAGGTGATGTTTGCCTCGTTGGCAAAACGCATATGCAAAGATACAGCCCAATCGGACTTCTGTATCGCCCTGTGCAAAAAGTGATTTTCAGCAAAAACTGAGCATTTTTGTCAAAAGTTGCATCTTTTCAAGTCGATAACTCACGAAGCACTGAACCGAATTTGACGCCCCTTTGCAGGTGATGTTTGCCTCGTTGGCAAAACGCACATGCAAAGTTACAGCCCAATCGGACTTCTGTATCGCCCTGTGCAAAAAGTGATTTTCAGCAAAAACTGAGCATTTTTGTCAAAAGTTGCAACTTTTCAAGTCGATAACTCACGAAGCACTGAACCGAATTTGACGCCCCTTTGCAGGTGATGTTTGCCTCGTTGGCAAAACGCATATGCAAAGTTACAGCCCAATCGGACTTCTGTATCGCCCTGTGCAAAAAGTGATTTTCAGCAAAAACTGAGCATTTTTGTCAAAAGTTGCAACTTTTCAAGTCGATAACTCACGAAGCACTGAACCGAATTTGACGCCCCTTTGCAGGTGATGTTTGCCTCGTTGGCAAAACGCACATGCAAAGTTACAGCCCAATCGGACTGCTGTATCGCCCTGTGCAAAAAGTGATTTTCAGCAAAAACTGAGCATTTTTGTCAAAAGTTGCAACTTTTCAAGTCGATAACTCACGAAGCACTGAACCGAATTTGACGCCCCTTTGCAGGTGATGTTTGCCTCGTTGGCAAAACGCATATGCAAAGTTACAGCCCAATCGGACTTCTGTATCGCCCTGTGCAAAAAGTGATTTTCAGCAAAAACTGAGCATTTTTGTCAAAAGTTGCAACTTTTCAAGTCGATAACTCACGAAGCACTGAACCGAATTTGACGCCCCTTTGCAGGTGATGTTTGCCTCGTTGGCAAAACGCACATGCAAAGTTACAGCCCAATCGGACTTCTGTATCGCCCTGTGCAAAAAGTGATTTTCAGCAAAAACTGAGCATTTTTGTCAAAAGTTGCAACTTTTCAAGTCGATAACTCACGAAGCACTGATCCGAATTTGACGCCCCTTTGCAGGTGATGTTTGCCTCGTTGGCAAAACGCACATGCAAAGTTACAGCCCAATCGGACTTCTGTATCGCCCTGTGCAAAAAGTGATTTTCAGCAAAAACTGAGCATTTTTGTCAAAAGTTGCAACTTTTCAAGTCGATAACTCACGAAGCACTGAACCGAATTTGACGCCCCTTTGCAGGTGATGTTTGCCTCGTTGGCAAAACGCACATGCAAAGTTACAGCCCAATCGGACTTCTGTATCGCCCTGTGCAAAAAGTGATTTTCAGCAAAAACTGAGCATTTTTGTCAAAAGTTGCAACTTTTCAAGTCGATAACTCACGAAGCACTGATCCGAATTTGACGCCCCTTTGCAGGTGATGTTTGCCTCGTTGGCAAAACGCACATGCAAAGTTACAGCCCAATCGGACTTCTGTATCGCCCTGTGCAAAAAGTGATTTTCAGCAAAAACTGAGCATTTTTGTCAAAAGTTGCAACTTTTCAAGTCGATAACTCACGAAGCACTGAACCGAATTTGACGCCCCTTTGCAGGTGATGTTTGCCTCGTTGGCAAAACGCATATGCAAAGTTACAGCCCAATCGGACTGCTGTATCGCCCTGTGCAAAAAGTGATTTTCAGCAAAAACTGAGCATTTTTGTCAAAAGTTGCAACTTTTCAAGTCGATAACTCACGAAGCACTGAACCGAATTTGACGCCCATTTGCAGGTGATGTTTGCCTCGTTGGCAAAACGCATATGCAAAGTTACAGCCCAATCGGACTTCTGTATCGCCCTGTGCAAAAAGTGATTTTCAGCAAAAACTGAGCATTTTTGTCAAAAGTTGCAACTTTTCAAGTCGATAACTCACGAAGCACTGAACCGAATTTGCCGCCCCTTTGCAGGTGATGTTTGCCTCGTTGGCAAAACGCATATGCAAAGATACAGCCCAATCGGACTTCTGTATCGCCCTGTGCAAAAAGTGATTTTCAGCAAAAACTGAGCATTTTTGTCAAAAGTTGCATCTTTTCAAGTCGATAACTCACGAAGCACTGAACCGAATTTGACGCCCCTTTGCAGGTGATGTTTGCCTCGTTGGCAAAACGCACATGCAAAGTTACAGCCCAATCGGACTTCTGTATCGCCCTGTGCAAAAAGTGATTTTCAGCAAAAACTGAGCATTTTTGTCAAAAGTTGCAACTTTTCAAGTCGATAACTCACGAAGCACTGAACCGAATTTGACGCCCCTTTGCAGGTGATGTTTGCCTCGTTGGCAAAACGCATATGCAAAGTTACAGCCCAATCGGACTTCTGTATCGCCCTGTGCAAAAAGTGATTTTCAGCAAAAACTGAGCATTTTTGTCAAAAGTTGCAACTTTTCAAGTCGATAACTCACGAAGCACTGAACCGAATTTGACGCCCCTTTGCAGGTGATGTTTGCCTCGTTGGCAAAACGCACATGCAAAGTTACAGCCCAATCGGACTGCTGTATCGCCCTGTGCAAAAAGTGATTTTCAGCAAAAACTGAGCATTTTTGTCAAAAGTTGCAACTTTTCAAGTCGATAACTCACGAAGCACTGAACCGAATTTGACGCCCCTTTGCAGGTGATGTTTGCCTCGTTGGCAAAACGCATATGCAAAGTTACAGCCCAATCGGACTTCTGTATCGCCCTGTGCAAAAAGTGATTTTCAGCAAAAACTGAGCATTTTTGTCAAAAGTTGCAACTTTTCAAGTCGATAACTCACGAAGCACTGAACCGAATTTGACGCCCCTTTGCAGGTGATGTTTGCCTCGTTGGCAAAACGCACATGCAAAGTTACAGCCCAATCGGACTTCTGTATCGCCCTGTGCAAAAAGTGATTTTTCAGCAAAAACTGAGCATTTTTGTCAAAAGTTGCAACTTTTCAAGTCGATAACTCACGAAGCACTGAACCGAATTTGACGCCCCTTTGCAGGTGATGTTTGCCTCGTTGGCAAAACGCATATGCAAAGTGACAGCCCAATCGGACTTCTGTATCGCCCTGTGCAAAAAGTGATTTTCAGCAAAAACTGAGCATTTTTGTCAAAAGTTGCAACTTTTCAAGTCGATAACTCACGAAGCACTGAACCGAATTTGACGCCCCTTTGCAGGTGATGTTTGCCTCGTTGGCAAAAAGCATATGCAAAGTTACAGCCCAATCGGACTTCTGTATCGCCCTGTGCAAAAAGTGATTTTCAGCAAAAACTGAGCATTTTTGTCAAAAGTTGCAACTTTTCAAGTCGATAACTAACGAAGCACTGAACCGAATTTGACGCCCCTTTGCAGGTGATGTTTGCCTCGTTGGCAAAACGCATATGCAAAGTTACAGCCCAATCGGACTTCTGTATCGCCCTGTGCAAAAAGTGATTTTCAGCAAAAACTGAGCATTTTTGTCAAAAGTTGCAACTTTTCAAGTCGATAACTCACGAAGCACTGAACCGAATTTGACGCCCCTTTGCAGGTGATGTTTGCCTCGTTGGCAAAACGCACATGCAAAGTTACAGCCCAATCGGACTGCTGTATCGCCCTGTGCAAAAAGTGATTTTCAGCAAAAACTGAGCATTTTTGTCAAAAGTTGCAACTTTTCAAGTCGATAACTCACGAAGCACTGAACCGAATTTGACGCCCCTTTGCAGGTGATGTTTGCCTCGTTGGCAAAACGCATATGCAAAGTTACAGCCCAATCGGACTTCTGTATCGCCCTGTGCAAAAAGTGATTTTCAGCAAAAACTGAGCATTTTTGTCAAAAGTTGCAACTTTTCAAGTCGATAACTCACGAAGCACTGAACCGAATTTGACGCCCCTTTGCAGGTGATGTTTGCCTCGTTGGCAAAACGCACATGCAAAGTTACAGCCCAATCGGACTTCTGTATCGCCCTGTGCAAAAAGTGATTTTTCAGCAAAAACTGAGCATTTTTGTCAAAAGTTGCAACTTTTCAAGTCGATAACTCACGAAGCACTGAACCGAATTTGACGCCCCTTTGCAGGTGATGTTTGCCTCGTTGGCAAAACGCATATGCAAAGTTACAGCCCAATCGGACTTCTGTATCGCCCTGTGCAAAAAGTGATTTTCAGCAAAAACTGAGCATTTTTGTCAAAAGTTGCAACTTTTCAAGTCGATAACTCACGAAGCACTGAACCGAATTTGACGCCCCTTTGCAGGTGATGTTTGCCTCGTTGGCAAAACGCATATGCAAAGTGACAGCCCAATCGGACTTCTGTATCGCCCTGTGCAAAAAGTGATTTTCAGCAAAAACTGAGCATTTTTGTCAAAAGTTGCAACTTTTCAAGTCGATAACTCACGAAGCACTGAACCGAATTTGACGCCCCTTTGCAGGTGATGTTTGCCTCGTTGGCAAAAAGCATATGCAAAGTTACAGCCCAATCGGACTTCTGTATCGCCCTGTGCAAAAAGTGATTTTCAGCAAAAACTGAGCATTTTTGTCAAAAGTTGCAACTTTTCAAGTTGATAACTCACGAAGCACTGAACCGAATTTGACGCCCCTTTGCAGGTGATGTTTGCCTCGTTGGCAAAACGCATATGCAAAGATACAGCCCAATCGGACTTCTGTATCGCCCTGTGCAAAAAGTGATTTTCAGCAAAAACTGAGCATTTTTGTCAAAAGTTGCATCTTTTCAAGTCGATAACTCACGAAGCACTGAACCGAATTTGACGCCCCTTTGCAGGTGATGTTTGCCTCGTTGGCAAAACGCACATGCAAAGTTACAGCCCAATCGGACTTCTGTATCGCCCTGTGCAAAAAGTGATTTTCAGCAAAAACTGAGCATTTTTGTCAAAAGTTGCAACTTTTCAAGTCGATAACTCACGAAGCACTGAACCGAATTTGACGCCCCTTTGCAGGTGATGTTTGCCTCGTTGGCAAAACGCATATGCAAAGTTACAGCCCAATCGGACTTCTGTATCGCCCTGTGCAAAAAGTGATTTTCAGCAAAAACTGAGCATTTTTGTCAAAAGTTGCAACTTTTCAAGTCGATAACTCACGAAGCACTGAACCGAATTTGACGCCCCTTTGCAGGTGATGTTTGCCTCGTTGGCAAAACGCACATGCAAAGTTACAGCCCAATCGGACTTCTGTATCGCCCTGTGCAAAAAGTGATTTTCAGCAAAAACTGAGCATTTTTGTCAAAAGTTGCAACTTTTCAAGTCGATAACTCACGAAGCACTGAACCGAATTTGACGCCCCTTTGCAGGTGATGTTTGCCTCGTTGGCAAAACGCATATGCAAAGTTACAGCCCAATCGGACTTCTGTATCGCCCTGTGCAAAAAGTGATTTTCAGCAAAAACTGAGCATTTTTGTCAAAAGTTGCAACTTTTCAAGTCGATAACTCACGAAGCACTGAACCGAATTTGACGCCCCTTTGCAGGTGATGTTTGCCTCGTTGGCAAAACGCACATGCAAAGTTACAGCCCAATCGGACTTCTGTATCGCCCTGTGCAAAAAGTGATTTTCAGCAAAAACTGAGCATTTTTGTCAAAAGTTGCAACTTTTCAAGTCGATAACTCACGAAGCACTGAACCGAATTTGACGCCCCTTTGCAGGTGATGTTTGCCTCGTTGGCAAAACGCATATGCAAAGTTACAGCCCAATCGGACTTCTGTATCGCCCTGTGCAAAAAGTGATTTTCAGCAAAAACTGAGCATTTTTGTCAAAAGTTGCAACTTTTCAAGTCGATAACTCACGAAGCACTGAACCGAATTTGACGCCCCTTTGCAGGTGATGTTTGCCTCGTTGGCAAAACGCATATGCAAAGTGACAGCCCAATCGGACTTCTGTATCGCCCTGTGCAAAAAGTGATTTTCAGCAAAAACTGAGCATTTTTGTCAAAAGTTGCAACTTTTCAAGTCGATAACTCACGAAGCACTGAACCGAATTTGACGCCCCTTTGCAGGTGATGTTTGCCTCGTTGGCAAAAAGCATATGCAAAGTTACAGCCCAATCGGACTTCTGTATCGCCCTGTGCAAAAAGTGATTTTCAGCAAAAACTGAGCATTTTTGTCAAAAGTTGCAACTTTTCAAGTCGATAACTCACGAAGCACTGAACCGAATTTGCCGCCCCTTTGCAGGTGATGTTTGCCTCGTTGGCAAAACGCATATGCAAAGTGACAGCCCAATCGGACTTCTGTATCGCCCTGTGCAAAAAGTGATTTTCAGCAAAAACTGAGCATTTTTGTCAAAAGTTGCAACTTTTCAAGTCGATAACTCACGAAGCACTGAACCGAATTTGCCGCCCCTTTGCAGGTGATGTTTGCCTCGTTGGCAAAACGCATATGCAAAGTTACAGCCCAATCGGACTTCTGTACCGCCCTGTGCAAAAAGTGATTTTCAGCAAAAACTGAGCATTTTTGTCAAAAGTTGCAACTTTTCAAGTCGATAACTCACGAAGCACTGAACCGAATTTGACGCCCCTTTGCAGGTGATGTTTGCCTCGTTGGCAAAACGCATATGCAAAGTTACAGCCCAATCGGACTTCTGTATCGCCCTGTGCAAAAAGTGATTTTCAGCAAAAACTGAGCATTTTTGTCAAAAGTTGCAACTTTTCAAGTCGATAACTCACGAAGCACTGATCCGAATTTGACGCCCCTTTGCAGGTGATGTTTGCCTCGTTGGCAAAACGCATATGCAAAGATACAGCCCAATCGGACTTCTGTATCGCCCTGTGCAAAAAGTGATTTTCAGCAAAAACTGAGCATTTTTGTCAAAAGTTGCAACTTTTCAAGTCGATAACTAACGAAGCACTGAACCGAATTTGACGCCCCTTTGCAGGTGATGTTTGCCTCGTTGGCAAAACTCACATGCAAAGTTACAGCCCAATCGGACTTCTGTATCGCCCTGTGCAAAAAGTGATTTTCAGCAAAAACTGAGCATTTTTGTCAAAAGTTGCAACTTTTCAAGTCGATAACTCACGAAGCACTGAACCGAATTTGACGCCCCTTTGCAGGTGATGTTTGCCTCGTTGGCAAAACGCACATGCAAAGTTACAGCCCAATCGGACTTCTGTATCGCCCTGTGCAAAAAGTGATTTTCAGCAAAAACTGAGCATTTTTGTCAAAAGTTGCAACTTTTCAAGTCGATAACTCACGAAGCACTGAACCGAATTTGACGCCCCTTTGCAGGTGATGTTTGCCTCGTTGGCAAAACGCATATGCAAAGTTACAGCCCAATCGGACTTCTGTATCGCCCTGTGCAAAAAGTGATTTTCAGCAAAAACTGAGCATTTTTGTCAAAAGTTGCAACTTTTCAAGTCGATAACTCACGAAGCACTGAACCGAATTTGACGCCCCTTTGCAGGCGATGTTTGCCTCGTTGGCAAAACGCATGTACACATTAAGTACCCAAGCAGACTTCTGTATCACCTTGTGCAAAAAGTGATTTTTAGCCAAAACTGAGCATTTTTGTCAAATTTTGTAACTTTTTAACTCCAAAACACACGAACCAATGAACGAAATTTGACGCCTCTTTGCAGGCGATATTTGCGTCGTTGGCAAAACGCTTGTGCACATGTAGAGCCCAAAAGGATTCTGTATCGCCCTGTGCAAATACTGATTTCGAGCCAAATCTGAACATTTTTGTCAAATTTTAGAGCCCAATCGGACTTCTGTATCGCCTTGTGCAAATACTGATTTTCAGCAAAAACTCAGCATTTTTGTCAAAATTTGTAACTTGTCAAGTCGATAACTCACGAACCACGTAACCGAATTTGACGCCCCTTTGCAGGTGATGTTTGCCTCGTTGGCAAAACGCATATGCAAAGTTACAGCCCAATCGGACTGCTGTATCGCCCTGTGCAAAAAGTGATTTTCAGCAAAATCTGAGCATTTTTGTCAAAAGTTGCAACTTTTCAAGTCGATAACTCACGAAGCACTGAACCGAATTTGCCGCCCCTTTGCAGGTGATGTTTGCCTCGTTGGCAAAACGCATATGCAAAGTTACAGCCCAATCGGACTTCTGTATCGCCCTGTGCAAAAAGTGATTTTCAGCAAAAACTGAGCATTTTTGTCAAAAGTTGCAACTTTTCAAGTCGATAACTCACGAAGCACTGAACCGAATTTGACGCCCCTTTGCAGGTGATGTTTGCCTCGTTGGCAAAACGCACATGCAAAGTTACAGCCCAATCGGACTGCTGTATCGCCCTGTGCAAAAAGTGATTTTCAGCAAAAACTGAGCATTTTTGTCAAAAGTTGCAACTTTTCAAGTCGATAACTCACGAAGCAC
>NW_027649099.1:0-12950 GCF_965637545.1 Phallusia mammillata
GCT
Source organism: Phallusia mammillata (assembly GCF_965637545.1). Taxonomy (NCBI): domain Eukaryota; kingdom Metazoa; phylum Chordata; class Ascidiacea; order Phlebobranchia; family Ascidiidae; genus Phallusia; species Phallusia mammillata. The sequence goes on from NW_027649099.1 coordinate 4, forward strand.
CATTGTTTCACCTTTTGAAATTGGGCTCAATGTATGGCTGACGTGAAGTACGGCGTTAGTAGGTTTTCCAAAATTACAGTGTTTAACATTTTGATCCACGGATTAACGTTGGTCCAAGTTTGGTCACATAGTGATTATGGACGAAATGGTGAAAATTGGTTTTCATAAAAAATCATTATATCTTAGTTATACAGAGTTTGGAGAAAGGCGTTCTTAATGGCGCTTGCAACGTTTTATGTTTTTTTTAATTTTTAATATTGTTTGTATAAACCAAGATATAAATTTTCACCATGGCGACAGCACTATTGTCATGCAACTTTTACACGCACACACACGCAAAACAAAATAGAAATTTCCCCCCATACTTTGTTAACACAAATACATTTACCTCTCGTTAATATCCATCTTTGTGTCTCAAACAGAAATTATGTATTGCGGATTCCTAACCCCGAAAGTGGAATAGATGGGGAGTTCAACTGGCCAGTGCTGTGTGCACTAATTGGTGCTTTTGTCACAGTTTTTTTCGTAACCATAAAGGGAATCAAGTCCAGCGGGAAGGTACAATGATACGTGTGCCATAAAATATGTAAACAATTTTTGACAGGAAGTTTAATATACATAGTAACCTAATGAAGTGACCCAATTACCAAGTCATATTCCAAAAATTTTGAATCAACAGAACGACGAACAACAAATTAACACTTAATGTGCTACTGCTATGACCGAAAGGCGTTTTCTTTCGTGATGCACCAAATCGGCTAACTTATGTTGAGTTGAGTTTATTTCGCTTGGTAAAATAACATTTGCACTGAACAATCACCCAGTTGGAAATAGCTGCGCAACCTTAAGACTTTATGGGGCACAAGAAAGTGGATGGCACAATTGGTGGATCATGATTGAACGCGCTGCAGCTACACTGTATTATGAAGCGAAAGGTTCCGCCCTAAACCGAAAGTTTCGCAGCTTTAAAATTCGGCCGATATCATACAAGTCATTTTTGTCTCCACGCGAAGTCGTACTCTACGATTTTGACATATGCAAACAGTGGCTATAACGCAAAGAGGTAGTTAAGATGGATAAATGTTTGTGCTAGTTAACGTGATTTTAGGTTTTGTGCTCTGGTGAGTAACCACACGAAAGGGACACGTTTCACGCTTTGAATGGGCACGGTGAAGAATCGTAACAAGTTGTTAATTCGAAATCGAATCGTTATGAAATCGTTGAATTGTACGTAAAAATCCGAATATTTGCTACATCACTAGTTTTCTTCCATTTAAAAAAGTGTTAGTTTTTGCCTCGTTGACTTTGGTTTATCGCCGTTTTGACATGTATTAACACACTTTTTTGCAGGTCGTCTACTTTACAGCTACTTTCCCGTACGTCATGCTTATTGCATTGCTTATCCGTAGTGTAACACTGGAGGGCGCAACGAATGGAATCAAAGCCTACTTGTTACCTGACCTTTCCAAGCTTGCCAATGCACAGGTACAAACATCTAATGTTGGTATCCACTGTTTATTAATGTAATGGTTCAGTAAGTAAACGTTACCGTCGTGTGACGACTAAGCCATTCCGTAGACATTGGCACAGGTTCTTGTTAAAAAGTGGATTCGTAAAGCACTGAAACATTGGGACATTATTGTACTAAAACAGCAGTCACTAAGCTGGATATAGCTACGGAACGTTAAAAACAAACAAAAAAGTATGAGGCACAATTTGTGTATAATAATATCAATCGCGCTGCATGTTGTAGAGGTTAATGGGACGGTATCTCACAAGAAAGTAAGATTGGAGGATTGTAACTAAATACAACTGGACACGAGTTCGTAATATGTCTTAACGGTAGGGGATTCCCCAACTAAACATATTTTTGTTGTTTAGGTTTGGATCGAGGCAGTGTCACAGACTGTTTACTCTTTTGGAATCTGCTTCGCGGCCGTTACTGCGATTGGTCGTTACAACAAATACGACCACAATTTCTACAGGTAAAACAAGTTGCAATAATTGCATTAGTGACAGTTCTAGTCTGATTTTGGTTTGTCCCGGGGTCGATTTGCTTCTCGGGGCAAAAGACAAATTAGTTTGGTAAAATTTGTGCCAAGATATTAAAGGTTTTAAACTTTGAAATGCACCCGACGTGTCAAAAAAGGTTTCTGAGGCATTCTTCATTGGTAACCTAATAGCGTTGCCATATTCACACAATGTTTGATTCTGAAACAAATCTCACAATAAAAAAAAACGATTGATTTGTTTTTCACAAACTTAAATCTAGGGCTCATTATAATCTTTATTCACAAACCAACGAGCTAGGTGAATCATTTTATAAGTCAAAAGCACGAGTAAAGTGAAGCTACTGGTTATGTTGAAACTTGTTTGTTTGGTTTATAGGTCGTCTTTGTGGATTGTACCAGCTGGTGCGTTCAGCTCTTTCACAATGGGTTTTGTAACCTTCAGTGTGCTCGGCCATTTAGCCCATGTCCAGAATGTAAATATAACTGATGTTATTCAGTCAGGTAAGTCAGACAAGCGCTATGTAAACTCAAAAAACTGTATAGTTGTATCAATAAACCATGTGCGGGTTGACTGTAATCTGTCGATACGTTAAACTTACATGGCACTACTGTTTATTAGGGCCTGGACTCGTATTTCAAGTCTTTCCGGTAGGTGTCGCCCTGATGCCAGCACCACACATTTGGTCAATCATGTTTTTTGTGATGATCTACTTTGTTGCTGTCGACTCTTCCGTAAGTTTGCCTACTTGTTTGCTAAATATTTGAAGAAAACCAATAAAAGAATATGTGCATAATCAACTTGTATTTTTTGACAGTTTTCGGAATTTGAAGGGTTGATGACAATGATTGGTGACGCTTTTCCCAAACTTGTCGCTACTCCTCGGAACAGAGCGTGGTCAAACATTGGACTAGGCGTCACGTTTTTTCTACTTAGTTTAATGCAACTTTCGGGCGTAAGTATAGCCTACTTCATGTAAAGTAGCTATGGACAAAAATTTTTTTTGCTACAAAGCGCCCTAGAGAAATTTTTGTACTCAAAGTTAAGTAATATCTTTAACTGTTCCGTCGTTTTGACTTTGTCCCTGTGTCTCCAATAACAACGAAACTACTTTATGTCAAATGGAACATGCTCAGTAACAACTCTGTCTCGCAGTATGGAATTTACATCTTTGAACTGATGAACTACTACGGTGCATCAGGGATTTGCCTTTTATGGGCGGCTCTTTGCGAATCCATAACCGTTGGTTGGCTATGGGATGCTGATCAATTCAAGCGAGACGTGAAAAATATGACTGGAAGTAACCTTGCCCTGTATTTCAAATATTGCTACAAATTCTTGATCCCAATTGTCGCTTCGGTAGGTTCAAATATACCGGATTTACAGTTGGATCATATTAGCAATAAATCGTTTGTTTTTAGTCGGTGTTGCTGTTTTTCATTATCAAATGGGAACCACTGAAGGTAGGAGATTTCCAGTATCCGATTTGGGCGAACTTGATTGGCTGGTTCATGTCCATGTGCTCCATTCTCTGCATTCCAATCGTAATTATTTACGTCATGTGGAAGGGCGAAGGAACAATGCATGAGGTAAGGCATTTCTTTTTTTAAATCCAATTTGTACTGCTAGAAAATACAGTAGAGCTGCTAACATAAGAATTTACAACAAATAAATACTAAATACCTATAGATGGCATAAAGAGCACAGTAAGTTAAACACTGAGACCTGGATAGGGCTAAAACAAAGTTTATAAGTTGAGCTAATTACTATTTTTGTGATAAAATTTACAGCCCCTAATAGCCCTAACCGTCTGCATTTTTACACAATTATACTTTGTATACCTCTTTGCGCCATCCATCCGTATTAGCGAACGTTTCTGTTGTGTGTTCTTATGTTAGAAGAATTTCCAAAAAATACAGACACATGTTTGCATGAGTTTCCGATTATCGCTGACTAAAGGCATATTTCTAAATCACACGAATCAAAGTGAAAATCGATTCAAATGTCACTAAAAAAGGAAAACTGCATCAAAATGTATTTTACCAATATCGCCCACTGTTCTATGTTTATGTAAGCAAGTTTTACTATTTGATCAAAACATAAACACAATCTCTGTTAAACTTGAAAAAATATAAAAATGGCCTACTGCTTTTTTTAGTACCAGAATTTAAACAAAGACTATGCATTAAACAGAGATTCAAGGACGGTCTTCAAGAAAGGCGAAATTCAAAGTATGTGGTAGGAAGAAATGGAGCTATGAGTGCAGCAGAAAAAAAGATTCTAGATGACCACGAAACGCCAATATGATGATAAAAGTGTTAAAAAAAATAATTGATTTTGACGCTGGTTTAAATGCAGTTGTATTTACGAAAGGTCGATATAAGTTACTTTGTGTATTACTTTTCTGTATAGCGGTGTGAGGGACGTTTAATGTTAATGAGCGAACGTCTGAAGATTTGCAATGTGATGCTAAGCCCCACTTTTCTGTTTGTAAGTTGCTTGTACCAAGGAAAGCATGTTGACTATATAAAGAAAATACCATGGTCGTTTTATATTGCTTCAGACAATTTGTCAAATTCAATACCAATGTTGCTTTATGTACATTTTGTGTTGTTGTGATGTAGTGAATGCGGTGCTAAAACTTACTCGTTAATTTTACTGTAGAAACTTGTGGTTGACTGAAAATTATGTCCTATGATTTAAAACAATCAGATTGTGACCAAATGCATTGCAGAGCTTTTCGGTTGATAAAAAAATATATTAAACAATGAGAAATTTTTTTTAAAACTGGTGAAAGGTACCATGATAAGGAAGGCAAATATTTGATAACACCATAGTTTTAAGTTTACTTCAAATGTACATCTTATTTGCCAGTAATTGCCGATTTCTATCGATTCTCGGTTTTCCACAGTACAACTTGTATTTCAATCTGTTGCGTTGTGTGACGTAATAATCGACTACCAGTTTTGTGTGATAACGCAACGTGGTTTAGTTCTTTTCGTAGCTGACTTCCGTGCAGCACGGTGCTGCGTAGGTTGTATTAGAAAAGCCATTTAAGGTCGTGTTGGCGATTATTAGTGAGTCACTTTGTATATATGTGTTCAATGACTCCAAAATGTGAATTACTATAATGAATGCGAACTTAACTGCAATGACCTAAACTAAACTGTCATTTCGCTCTGTAATAGTTGTGCTGTACGTGTAGTTGGGTTTATTCAAGTTGCTTAAGTTGTAGTTGTTTACGCAGCGTTCTTGTACGGTACTCACGTGAAGCGTGATTTTTCTACACTGTCGCTCTACATAGCTTGGTAAGCATGTGTACAACGTGTAATAACATATTGTGGTCTCATGCTTTTTATGTGTTTTTGGGTTCGTGACAGTGATTTTGAGGATTGCCCATGTTACATGTTCTCTTTCGGTTCCCATAACAGTTAAAGAGCTTTGAATTACATTCCGGCATTTAAAATGCATTGTTTGTGCCATGCTTTATGCAGAAACCGCAAAGGATAAGACCACAATGCGCTATTATGACGTCACACACAATCTTTACGAAAGCGACTTACAAACAGCAATCATCTACGCGACAAAACACGCCTTTATAATGCAAACGACATAGCGCCGTGCTCCACGGAAGTCAGGAACGAAAAAACTAAATCCCATTGCGTTATCAGACAAAACTAGCAGCAATTTTTTACCACACACCATGCCATGGATTGCAATACAAGTTGCAGTAAGGGGAAGCTGGAATGTATAGAAATTAAATAAGATGTAAGAGCTATATAACCTTTTTTCAACTAATGTTATGACAAAACTGCCACGAAACAAGTCAACGTACAAATTAACAAAGTGTTTCGCGTAATAGTCTTAAGAGAAAGTACAACGAATCAGCTCTGGATTACTGCCGTCATGCCTGAGTGATGTTGGATACAGTTGGTTGCGTTTTAAGCAGTTGTCGAAATTACCCTTTTTGTTAATTTTCAAGCATTTCCACATCTATGCGTCTTTGCAAGCAGTTAAATCACGTTATAGTTTGGTATGTTTTGATTTATCTCAGTTGTGGATTTTAGGCTCGTTTTGACAAGCAGAGTAGAAGTAGGAGTTGCTGACTTGCTGAGAACTTGACCTGGCAACACTGCAATGTACTGTCACTGCCAACAATCAGTGCCAAATGTCACTAGCGAGTTAACAACTTTTAGACTTTTTTTAGATACAAAAGATTGTTTAAGTTGTGTAAACTGGTGGATAAAGGATAAGTGTGCCCAGCAGTATTGACAATTGACTCAAAAACACAAGCATAAAAGCAAATGTTTCCATTTTCGTGATGTTTAAGCTTATGCTTGTTAGGCATGGACAAACAGAGCTAAATAAACATGGAATCATGCAAGGTCAGATTGATGAACCATTGAACGATACAGGAAGATCCCAAGCTATGGATTTGGCCTGGTATTTTGAAAGAATATTTGTATTTTTACATTATTGTACAAAGCTAATGCTTTTCATGTGTTGTTTTCATCCAGTTTTTTGAAAGATGAAGTTTACACCCATGTGTTCTCCAGTGATCTAGCCAGAGCTTCTGAAACATGTAAACTTGCACTGTCAAAAAACACATCATTTCAAGGTTGGATGTTTCCCCCAAATAAACATTTTAGATATTAAAAAATCATGTCATATTTTCATAGCATAATTCCCCATTTTATACCATGTAAACTGCAAAACATACTTTTAGATGCAAAAAGTGACATACAAATAAAGCTTGAACCCAGATTGAGAGAACGTTGCTATGGGTCTATGGAAGGTAAAAACAGTTCATCTAAATTTTTCAAACAGTTTGTTAACTTGACGTTATTTTGAATTTCTTCTGTAGGAAAGCCTTTTGTTGAATATCTGAATGCAGCAAAGGAAGCTGGCATTGACAGAAAAAGCTTTACCCCTGAAGGTGCTGAAACTAGGATACAGTTGTTGAAAAGAGCAGAAGATTTCTTTATGTGAGTGAGTTTTTTATATCGGTGTTGTAAACCTACATAGTTTTGTTTTGCTTAATGATTGTAGACTTATTGGATTGTGAATGGAATACATTCTTGTCGTGGGCTTTTCAGTGAAAATGGCTACCTTATCAAATTATCCAAAGTTGTATTTTACAGGAGTTTATGCGAATCAGTGTATTTAAACATGTCTAATGGAGATGAAAATGTGACATGTAAGGCCAATGTTCTTGCAGTTGGTCATGGTGCATATTGGAGATCTTTATGTGAATTGTAAGTAAGGTTTGTTTACAAATAAATATATATGATTGCATTGTAGTTAAAAATGCCTAAAATCTGGTCAATGTCTTTTATGGCCTGTTTGTAACTTGGTTGGCTGCTAATATGTATGTCTTCAATTAAGTATAATTTACTTAAAATTGTAGACTTCGAGATACATTTGGTTGCATCTTTAACCAAAGCCTTCAACCTGTCATGGCCAATGCTGGAAGGACCAGTCTAATAGTGACGTTACCATCACGCAAAACGGCCGATGACGTCATTTTTGATACGAGTGAAACAAACTCTTTGGATGACTGGAAAAACGGAATTACAATAAAATGTTTAAGTCTTAACATACCCGTACACAGTAATTTATGATTTGCTGTCAAATACTGTCGTGTATTCTGGATTCAGCACAATAATCTTTAACAATAAGCTTTTTCTAACTAAATGGTCAGATTTTGACTGTAAAATTCACTGTGAGTTATACTACAAAGTGTGTGGTAAAATCGTTGCCACAAAGATGCTTTGTTGGTTTATATGTGATATGAATCTGTTTAACTGCGAAACATTTTGTTTCTTGTGACAAAATTCAAAATCAAGTGTAAAGTGCATTGTGCAATAAAAATTGTTAGTATGGACAGCGTTTTCTTTTGCTAGGCATGGATCAAATTTTGTGATTAGTCAAACGGGACATGGTTGCTAAGAGGTAACGATGTCCTGCTGTATGAAAGAAAAGTAGCCCATCTAAACCTTTTGACGACGCACCAGTTCGGCAAAGCGGTCAATTCCTGACAACCACCCTTACTTTTTGTACGTTCACCAGACTTGGCGTATTGTTAAAATAGTTAGTGTGTTGTGAACTGTGCAATAATAGGATTTTTTAAGTGTTATGGATGAGAATAGGGTAATTCCCTCGAATACCCCCACATGGTGGGTAGAGTTACTAACAAGATACGTTTCTCCTGATCCAAAAGTGCTTAATTTTCGACAGGTGGCGCAAAGAGCACTTTTTTCATTTAAAACGGTATATCTCAAAAAAGGCTAACGGTTAGGGCTATTAGGGTTGGGGTAAGGTGTTAGCACTTAAAATTCAATAAAACTAACCCAAAAAATTAGTTACTAATGTAAAAATTTTATGTAAATATTTCCCAGCCCAACCCATTTATAGCCGCTAAATAAATAATTCAGCTCTTTACGCCACCTATCGAAAATTAAGACCTTTTGGATCAGGAGAAACGTATGGTGTTAGCATAGTATACTAACATGGTAGTCCAGCTCCTCTTTTCCTCTCGTTTCTTTTATTATCCTGCGCATTTCGGTTACGCATGAATAACACTGCACGTCGCCTGAAGTTTTGTATGAGGTACATGGTAAACAGCTAGTTTTTAAAAGCCGCTGGCGACAAATCTTTGTCTGTTTTGAAGTTTTTTAGTTATTGGGTTTATTGTTTAATGTATGTAGAGCTATTAAAACGTTTTTAGCTTTTAATTGTATGAACTCTTTAAAGTATATTTTTGAAAACTTATAGACAGGCATCTTTTTTGTAAGAATTGCTTTAAAATTGCGGCAATGAACCGAATTGGCGAGGCAAGGTTTTTCAGCATGTTACTACACTAGCCAACATGTCCTATGTCTTATCATCATGTGCGCTGATGAGACCTTACAGGTCAAAACAGTGAGCAGTATTTGCAGCTTACTTATCATCTATCTATTGGCTTATTAATCATATTGTCATCACTTTGGTTCCCCAGCAGTTGCTTAGGCATTAAAAATCAGTTTTTTTTCTGTGGTTTATACCCATTTGTGGTATTGAACAGATTTGGTGAGGAATTAATGTTCTGCCTGTTACTTCCAACAAACTGGAGGGCCATCAGATGGCTACACCAACCAATATGGCACATATCTTTTCATCAGCTGCACTGATGAGACCTTATAGGTCGAAACAGTGTGCACTGTTTACTTCTACAGCTTCTGTTTTCAAAATCCTAATTAGTAAATCACTTGGCTTTATACTACACTCGGATACGATTTTCATAGTAGCCTACTGTTAGCTATAACATTATTATTAAAAAGCTAAAATGAAGTAGTTTCATATTTTGTAATTTGAAAAAAGAAGCACATTTGTGCAGAAAGTACAGGCACTTTTGACAGTCATTTTGATTTATTTTTTAGAGCTCCTCTTTTTTGGTTTGCTTGGTAGACCTTTGGAACATTTTAGAAAAGAGCTTTTTGGCAAACGTGAACGACAAGACATGAATAAATAAATCCACGAATATTAAAACCTATTGGGTACTTTCTCTTTATCCACATCAACTTTCAGAATATCACATGTCCTATTTTGGAAACTTTCATAATGAGGATCATAGAAAACTTTTGCAATACACAAAAAAAGTCTAGCTTTCAAGCATTTCAGGTACACACTTTGAGAAAGTTGAAGTAACTCTAATGAAGGATAAGTGAGACTTCCAGGCCCTTGCTCCATAAAAGAAACCGGCTGGCCCTGTGATTGCATGGTGGACAACTTGCTAACAATTTTACTTACTTTTGCAAAATTGTTTTTTGCCTTGAACAAAACATCACCTTCCAAATACTTTAAACTCCATGTTACTTATCACAGCATTTGACTGTTTTTCTGCACCACTTTATTACTTGTTTATGATGTCTAGAAATTGTTTTTGTACCTTGATTTTTTTTCAAATAAACTTTTTGCTTCACATCACTCTTTTGCATGGTTTCTCATCTAATCAGTTCTTTTAGGAAAAATCTACCTCTTGTTGACAGTTTAAAATGAGTAACTTTGGAAAAAATATGGTCTTCGTTTAAGCTTGACTTTCCGTCTGTCCGGATCGAGTTCCTGGTCGGGGTCAAAGTCGTTAAATATCAGTTTATTAAAAATGCAGTCAGTTTGGAAAAGTTCCATTTTCACCAGACTTTAGTTTGATCCGTAACAAGCTTTATGCACCCTTGAATATGTTAGGTAAAACCACGCTAAAATCACTTCAACGCGGTTAAAGAAGGACTAAAAGGCAAAAAAAACTCAGTAAATTCCCTCCAACAACATAATTCCAACCAAACGTAGTAATATTACACATGGTAGATGCATACAACCGACCACACACGCACAGTTTTGTCATTTTCCTGCTCTTAAGGCACCCAACTCAATGCAAGCATCCGACAAGCGTGCAGAGTTAATCAAGCTTGACGGTAACAATAGCTGGACTACCATGTTAGTATACTATGGTGTTAGTAGCTCTACCGGAGAAACGTATCAAAATCCATAGTGTTTGATAGAGAGACTTTGAAACGTATGGTATTAGTAGCTCTACCCACATGGTGTCGCTGCGCAATGGTTTTAAGGTTTCGCCAACTATGGTGGAATTTTAGTGTTAATACTTTAATACAATTTGCTGTGTTTTACTGCTTGCACTATGTTCCAACTTATGGTGGTAAGACATGCAGAAACACAGTTTAACAAAGATGGCATCCTGCAAGGGCAACTCGATGAGCCATTAAATGATACTGGAAGAAAACAAGCAGAGGCTTTGGCACAGTAAGAACTGGAATTGTTTGAAATTTTAAACATTTTTTGGCCAATTTGAGACTGAGCGCATTGAACAAAATAATCTATTTAGATCGATTGCTAAGGAACAGTTCACTCATATTTTTTCAAGTGACCTCAAAAGAGCTAAAGATACCTGCCAAATAGCTTTGACAAGGAATGTTCTTCAGCAAGGTAAGTGGTGTATCATAGATTTGCTGAATTCAATTGCCCTGCATCATAGTCCGAAATTGTCATGATCAGATGGAAATTTAAAACCCTCGATAATGCTGGATCCAATGCTCCGTGAGCGATCATATGGCTGCATGGAAGGTAAGTGTGTGGAATTCAGTAAGGATTTTAATATCTATAGAAATATTTATGTATTACTGTATTAGGAAGATTGAGATATGAATTTATTGATGCTGCACAACAAGCTGGAATTGAATCAAATATGTTTACACCAGCTGAAGCAGAGTCTTACATTGCATTGCAAAAGCGAGCAGAAGATTTTTTTATGTGGGTATTTAATCATTTGGAGTGTGATGCCTGAAAAGTTAAATCTTTTTCTGTAGAAACTTGTGCAAAATGATGCAGACAGTTGTACATGGTACGGGTAGCAACTTTCCATATGGAATCAATGTTTTGGTTGTTACACATGGTGCATTTTTGAGATCTTTTTACAAAATGTAAGTTGACTTACTAGTAATCTTTTGTAAGTGTTTCTGAAACTTTGTTTTGCGAGTATCTATGCTATTTCATAAATAGCACTGTTTCAAAATGCAGACAAACATTAAAACATGAATTACTGTCTTGATTGAAACCAGATTTGTTTTGATAAGACATTAGAAAATTTAAGAGTCTTATTTTGGGCCTGTGCCCTTATTTTATCGTGTTTACAACAATGTCAAATGTGTTTTTGTAACTGGCTGTGGACCATAAAAACTCAATGGTCAACAGTAAGCAAGATATTGTTAAGCAACATTGGCACACAAAAAACATCACAGTTTGTTTCTGTGGTATATATTTATCTATGGCAATCCTGGTTATCATAATTACAACCTATGTTTGTTTGTAATTTTTGTAGGTTGAAAGAAAAGTTTGCATGTGTATTTTACAATGATATTGGAGTGAGGATGTCTAATGCCGGCAGGACAACCTTTGAGATATGTTTTCCGCCCAATAAAAGTAGTGAGACATTACAGTCTCTGACTAATGGGCAAGATGAAACATGGCTTAAACATGTCAATGTAAATTGTACAGATTTTGATATTCCAATTTCTAGATCAAGATAATATTTTACTGATTTACTCACTTGTTTGAAAGGAACATATTGTATGTGGGTGTGCAATACTTATATATTGTATTATGTAGTACATACTAACCTACCTGATTTTGGTGTTTTAACGTATTGCTAATTGAGGTTTTACTTTTCACCTCTTTGCATACCTTATCTTTTCATATTTATGTACCTCAATGTTATTAGATTAGAAGATCTTCTTTTATTGAAACAACTCCAATTTGTTATTATTTTGTATGTATCAGATGCTATTCTGCACGTTAGTTATGCTTTTACTAGTTTCTATGCTACACATTTTTACCAGTGTTAAATATGCAGCCTTATTAGTTATTTTTCTACATTGCTACCTCTACATACCGTACTGTTAGTCGTTCCAAATGCAGTACATTTTAATTTAGAGCTTGTTAATGACTTTTGTAATCAATTTCATACCATGTGTTTTTGTTTTGTGTGAAATGAAACTTTTTGTTACTTGGTGAAAAACTAAAATGGGTTAGTGATTTTAACGAGGGCTTTAGATTGTTACACCAGAAGCTGGACACGACATTGAGGTTTGAACACCACTGTCATTAAATGGATACAAAAAGGCAAGAAGACCATTCGGCGGTACATTTTGGAAATTGGGCTACGTTCTGTACCTTGCGGCTGTGTTCAAATGCCACCTTGAAATCCGAATTAACTTGCGACCATCGAATAGTTTTTTCTCTGGACGACAACTGCTCATTAGTAGGTTGAAACTTGAAACCTATCAAAGTACCGTGGTGGCTAACGTTAATAAAACTACATAGATATTAATGCTTTCTAATCATAAAAGATATACTGTAGAAACCCGTAGGTTTGAATCTGAATTGAT
>NW_027649100.1:0-12477 GCF_965637545.1 Phallusia mammillata
CATCGAGCGCGGTCCCATAATTTTACCATAATCCGTTGTGACGTCACAATGCGACGAAAATCACCTTTGTTTAAACAATCGCTGGGTGGCGCACGTACTTGGGAGGGCAAAGTGAGGGGGTGCAAGGTCGAGAGGAGGGATAGACCTTTCCAACGGTACCCGGATTGTCGCTCTGCGCGTTCTACTTTTTGCGTAGTGGGCTCGCGAATTCTGGTCAAGAAAGTACACTTGGTGCAAGCATAGGCCTTTTACGTTGTTGAAGTCCGCGATTGCGTCACTTCGAGGTGCCCCCCTTGGGCAGCTCTTAACGACACACCTTTTGAGGTATCAATTCGAAATTTTGTACGACACAAGGTATCAAGAAGTGGTATTACTCTTTCCATCGAGCGCGGTCCCATAATTTTACCATAATCCGTTGTGACGTCACAATGCGACGAAAATCACCTTTGTTTAAACAATCGCTGGGTGGCGCACGTACTTGGGAGGGCAAAGTGAGGGGGTGCAAGGTCGAGAGGAGGGATAGACCTTTCCAACGGTACCCGGATTGTCGCTCTGCGCGTTCTACTTTTTGCGTAGTGGGCTCGCGAATTCTGGTCAAGAAAGTACACTTGGTGCAAGCATAGGCCTTTTACGTTGTTGAAGTCCGCGATTGCGTCACTTCGAGGTGCCCCCCTTGGGGCAGCTCTTAACGACACACCTTTTGAGGTATCAATTCGAAATTTTGTACGAACTATCAAGAAGTATTACTCTTTCCATCGAGCGCGGTCCCATAATTTTACCATAATCCGTTGTGACGTCACAATGCGACGAAAATCACCTTTGTTTAAACAATCGCTGGGTGGCGCACGTACTTGGGAGGGCAAAGTGAGGGGGTGCAAGGTCGAGAGGAGGGATAGACCTTTCCAACGGTACCCGGATTGTCGCTCTGCGCGTTCTACTTTTTGCGTAGTGGGCTCGCGAATTCTGGTCAAGAAAGTACACTTGGTGCAAGCATAGGCCTTTTACGTTGTTGAAGTCCGCGATTGCGTCACTTCGAGGTGCCCCCCTTGGGGCAGCTCTTAACGACACACCTTTTGAGGTATCAATTCGAAATTTTGTACGAACTATCAAGAAGTATTACTCTTTCCATCGAGCGCGGTCCCATAATTTTACCATAATCCGTTGTGACGTCACAATGCGACGAAAATCACCTTTGTTTAAACAATCGCTGGGTGGCGCACGTACTTGGGAGGGCAAAGTGAGGGGGTGCAAGGTCGAGAGGAGGGATAGACCTTTCCAACGGTACCCGGATTGTCGCTCTGCGCGTTCTACTTTTTGCGTAGTGGGCTCGCGAATTCTGGTCAAGAAAGTACACTTGGTGCAAGCATAGGCCTTTTACGTTGTTGAAGTCCGCGATTGCGTCACTTCGAGGTGCCCCCCTTGGGGCAGCTCTTAACGACACACCTTTTGAGGTATCAATTCGAAATTTTGTACGAACTATCAAGAAGTATTACTCTTTCCATCGAGCGCGGTCCCATAATTTTACCATAATCCGTTGTGACGTCACAATGCGACGAAAATCACCTTTGTTTAAACAATCGCTGGGTGGCGCACGTACTTGGGAGGGCAAAGTGAGGGGGTGCAAGGTCGAGAGGAGGGATAGACCTTTCCAACGGTACCCGGATTGTCGCTCTGCGCGTTCTACTTTTTGCGTAGTGGGCTCGCGAATTCTGGTCAAGAAAGTACACTTGGTGCAAGCATAGGCCTTTTACGTTGTTGAAGTCCGCGATTGCGTCACTTCGAGGTGCCCCCCTTGGGGCAGCTCTTAACGACACACTGAGGTGTATCAATTCGAAATTTTGTACGAACTATCAAGAAGTATTACTCTTTCCATCGAGCGCGGTCCCATAATTTTACCATAATCCGTTGTGACGTCACAATGCGACGAAAATCACCTTTGTTTAAACAATCGCTGGGTGGCGCACGTCCTTGGGAGGGCAAAGTGAGGGGGTGCAAGGTCGAGAGGAGGGATAGACCTTTCCAACGGTACCCGGATTGTCGCTCTGCGCGTTCTACTTTTTGCGTAGTGGGCTCGCGAATTCTGGTCAAGAAAGTACACTTGGTGCAAGCATAGGCCTTTTACGTTGTTGAAGTCCGCGATTGCGTCACTTCGAGATGCCCCCCTGGATGGGACAGCTCTTAACGACACACCTTTTGAGGTATCAATTCGAAATTTTGTACGAACTATCAAGAAGTATTACTCTTTCCATCGAGCGCGGTCCCATAATTTTACCATAATCCGTTGTGACGTCACAATGCGACGAAAATCACCTTTGTTTAAACAATCGCTGGGTGGCGCACGTCCTTGGGAGGGCAAAGTGAGGGGGTGCAAGGTCGAGAGGAGGGATAGACCTTTCCAACGGTACCCGGATTGTCGCTCTGCGCGTTCTACTTTTTGCGTAGTGGGCTCGCGAATTCTGGTCAAGAAAGTACACTTGGTGCAAGCATAGGCCTTTTACGTTGTTGAAGTCCGCGATTGCGTCACTTCGAGATGCCCCCCTTGGGGCAGCTCTTAACGACACACCTTTTGAGGTATCAATTCGAAATTTTGTACGAACTATCAAGAAGTATTACTCTTTCCATCGAGCGCGGTCCCATAATTTTACCATAATCCGTTGTGACGTCACAATGCGACGAAAATCACCTTTGTTTAAACAATCGCTGGGTGGCGCACGTCCTTGGGAGGGCAAAGTGAGGGGGTGCAAGGTCGAGAGGAGGGATAGACCTTTCCAACGGTACCCGGATTGTCGCTCTGCGCGTTCTACTTTTTGCGTAGTGGGCTCGCGAATTCTGGTCAAGAAAGTACACTTGGTGCAAGCATAGGCCTTTTACGTTGTTGAAGTCCGCGATTGCGTCACTTCGAGATGCCCCCCTTGGGGCAGCTCTTAACGACACACCTTTTGAGGTATCAATTCGAAATTTTGTACGAACTATCAAGAAGTATTACTCTTTCCATCGAGCGCGGTCCCATAATTTTACCATAATCCGTTGTGACGTCACAATGCGACGAAAATCACCTTTGTTTAAACAATCGCTGGGTGGCGCACGTCCTTGGGAGGGCAAAGTGAGGGGGTGCAAGGTCGAGAGGAGGGATAGACCTTTCCAACGGTACCCGGATTGTCGCTCTGCGCGTTCTACTTTTTGCGTAGTGGGCTCGCGAATTCTGGTCAAGAAAGTACACTTGGTGCAAGCATAGGCCTTTTACGTTGTTGAAGTCCGCGATTGCGTCACTTCGAGATGCCCCCCTTGGGGCAGCTCTTAACGACACACCTTTTGAGGTATCAATTCGAAATTTTGTACGAACTATCAAGAAGTATTACTCTTTCCATCGAGCGCGGTCCCATAATTTTACCATAATCCGTTGTGACGTCACAATGCGACGAAAATCACCTTTGTTTAAACAATCGCTGGGTGGCGCACGTCCTTGGGAGGGCAAAGTGAGGGGGTGCAAGGTCGAGAGGAGGGATAGACCTTTCCAACGGTACCCGGATTGTCGCTCTGCGCGTTCTACTTTTTGCGTAGTGGGCTCGCGAATTCTGGTCAAGAAAGTACACTTGGTGCAAGCATAGGCCTTTTACGTTGTTGAAGTCCGCGATTGCGTCACTTCGAGATGCCCCCCTTGGGGCAGCTCTTAACGACACACCTTTTGAGGTATCAATTCGAAATTTTGTACGAACTATCAAGAAGTATTACTCTTTCCATCGAGCGCGGTCCCATAATTTTACCATAATCCGTTGTGACGTCACAATGCGACGAAAATCACCTTTGTTTAAACAATCGCTGGGTGGCGCACGTCCTTGGGAGGGCAAAGTGAGGGGGTGCAAGGTCGAGAGGAGGGATAGACCTTTCCAACGGTACCCGGATTGTCGCTCTGCGCGTTCTACTTTTTGCGTAGTGGGCTCGCGAATTCTGGTCAAGAAAGTACACTTGGTGCAAGCATAGGCCTTTTACGTTGTTGAAGTCCGCGATTGCGTCACTTCGAGATGCCCCCCTTGGGGCAGCTCTTAACGACACACCTTTTGAGGTATCAATTCGAAATTTTGTACGAACTATCAAGAAGTATTACTCTTTCCATCGAGCGCGGTCCCATAATTTTACCATAATCCGTTGTGACGTCACAATGCGACGAAAATCACCTTTGTTTAAACAATCGCTGGGTGGCGCACGTCCTTGGGAGGGCAAAGTGAGGGGGTGCAAGGTCGAGAGGAGGGATAGACCTTTCCAACGGTACCCGGATTGTCGCTCTGCGCGTTCTACTTTTTGCGTAGTGGGCTCGCGAATTCTGGTCAAGAAAGTACACTTGGTGCAAGCATAGGCCTTTTACGTTGTTGAAGTCCGCGATTGCGTCACTTCGAGATGCCCCCCTTGGGGCAGCTCTTAACGACACACCTTTTGAGGTATCAATTCGAAATTTTGTACGAACTATCAAGAAGTATTACTCTTTCCATCGAGCGCGGTCCCATAATTTTACCATAATCCGTTGTGACGTCACAATGCGACGAAAATCACCTTTGTTTAAACAATCGCTGGGTGGCGCACGTCCTTGGGAGGGCAAAGTGAGGGGGTGCAAGGTCGAGAGGAGGGATAGACCTTTCCAACGGTACCCGGATTGTCGCTCTGCGCGTTCTACTTTTTGCGTAGTGGGCTCGCGAATTCTGGTCAAGAAAGTACACTTGGTGCAAGCATAGGCCTTTTACGTTGTTGAAGTCCGCGATTGCGTCACTTCGAGATGCCCCCCTTGGGGCAGCTCTTAACGACACACCTTTTGAGGTATCAATTCGAAATTTTGTACGAACTATCAAGAAGTATTACTCTTTCCATCGAGCGCGGTCCCATAATTTTACCATAATCCGTTGTGACGTCACAATGCGACGAAAATCACCTTTGTTTAAACAATCGCTGGGTGGCGCACGTCCTTGGGAGGGCAAAGTGAGGGGGTGCAAGGTCGAGAGGAGGGATAGACCTTTCCAACGGTACCCGGATTGTCGCTCTGCGCGTTCTACTTTTTGCGTAGTGGGCTCGCGAATTCTGGTCAAGAAAGTACACTTGGTGCAAGCATAGGCCTTTTACGTTGTTGAAGTCCGCGATTGCGTCACTTCGAGATGCCCCCCTTGGGGCAGCTCTTAACGACACACCTTTTGAGGTATCAATTCGAAATTTTGTACGAACTATCAAGAAGTATTACTCTTTCCATCGAGCGCGGTCCCATAATTTTACCATAATCCGTTGTGACGTCACAATGCGACGAAAATCACCTTTGTTTAAACAATCGCTGGGTGGCGCACGTCCTTGGGAGGGCAAAGTGAGGGGGTGCAAGGTCGAGAGGAGGGATAGACCTTTCCAACGGTACCCGGATTGTCGCTCTGCGCGTTCTACTTTTTGCGTAGTGGGCTCGCGAATTCTGGTCAAGAAAGTACACTTGGTGCAAGCATAGGCCTTTTACGTTGTTGAAGTCCGCGATTGCGTCACTTCGAGATGCCCCCCTTGGGGCAGCTCTTAACGACACACCTTTTGAGGTATCAATTCGAAATTTTGTACGAACTATCAAGAAGTATTACTCTTTCCATCGAGCGCGGTCCCATAATTTTACCATAATCCGTTGTGACGTCACAATGCGACGAAAATCACCTTTGTTTAAACAATCGCTGGGTGGCGCACGTCCTTGGGAGGGCAAAGTGAGGGGGTGCAAGGTCGAGAGGAGGGATAGACCTTTCCAACGGTACCCGGATTGTCGCTCTGCGCGTTCTACTTTTTGCGTAGTGGGCTCGCGAATTCTGGTCAAGAAAGTACACTTGGTGCAAGCATAGGCCTTTTACGTTGTTGAAGTCCGCGATTGCGTCACTTCGAGATGCCCCCCTTGGGGCAGCTCTTAACGACACACCTTTTGAGGTATCAATTCGAAATTTTGTACGAACTATCAAGAAGTATTACTCTTTCCATCGAGCGCGGTCCCATAATTTTACCATAATCCGTTGTGACGTCACAATGCGACGAAAATCACCTTTGTTTAAACAATCGCTGGGTGGCGCACGTCCTTGGGAGGGCAAAGTGAGGGGGTGCAAGGTCGAGAGGAGGGATAGACCTTTCCAACGGTACCCGGATTGTCGCTCTGCGCGTTCTACTTTTTGCGTAGTGGGCTCGCGAATTCTGGTCAAGAAAGTACACTTGGTGCAAGCATAGGCCTTTTACGTTGTTGAAGTCCGCGATTGCGTCACTTCGAGATGCCCCCCTTGGGGCAGCTCTTAACGACACACCTTTTGAGGTATCAATTCGAAATTTTGTACGAACTATCAAGAAGTATTACTCTTTCCATCGAGCGCGGTCCCATAATTTTACCATAATCCGTTGTGACGTCACAATGCGACGAAAATCACCTTTGTTTAAACAATCGCTGGGTGGCGCACGTCCTTGGGAGGGCAAAGTGAGGGGGTGCAAGGTCGAGAGGAGGGATAGACCTTTCCAACGGTACCCGGATTGTCGCTCTGCGCGTTCTACTTTTTGCGTAGTGGGCTCGCGAATTCTGGTCAAGAAAGTACACTTGGTGCAAGCATAGGCCTTTTACGTTGTTGAAGTCCGCGATTGCGTCACTTCGAGATGCCCCCCTTGGGGCAGCTCTTAACGACACACCTTTTGAGGTATCAATTCGAAATTTTGTACGAACTATCAAGAAGTATTACTCTTTCCATCGAGCGCGGTCCCATAATTTTACCATAATCCGTTGTGACGTCACAATGCGACGAAAATCACCTTTGTTTAAACAATCGCTGGGTGGCGCACGTCCTTGGGAGGGCAAAGTGAGGGGGTGCAAGGTCGAGAGGAGGGATAGACCTTTCCAACGGTACCCGGATTGTCGCTCTGCGCGTTCTACTTTTTGCGTAGTGGGCTCGCGAATTCTGGTCAAGAAAGTACACTTGGTGCAAGCATAGGCCTTTTACGTTGTTGAAGTCCGCGATTGCGTCACTTCGAGATGCCCCCCTTGGGGCAGCTCTTAACGACACACCTTTTGAGGTATCAATTCGAAATTTTGTACGAACTATCAAGAAGTATTACTCTTTCCATCGAGCGCGGTCCCATAATTTTACCATAATCCGTTGTGACGTCACAATGCGACGAAAATCACCTTTGTTTAAACAATCGCTGGGTGGCGCACGTCCTTGGGAGGGCAAAGTGAGGGGGTGCAAGGTCGAGAGGAGGGATAGACCTTTCCAACGGTACCCGGATTGTCGCTCTGCGCGTTCTACTTTTTGCGTAGTGGGCTCGCGAATTCTGGTCAAGAAAGTACACTTGGTGCAAGCATAGGCCTTTTACGTTGTTGAAGTCCGCGATTGCGTCACTTCGAGATGCCCCCCTTGGGGCAGCTCTTAACGACACACCTTTTGAGGTATCAATTCGAAATTTTGTACGAACTATCAAGAAGTATTACTCTTTCCATCGAGCGCGGTCCCATAATTTTACCATAATCCGTTGTGACGTCACAATGCGACGAAAATCACCTTTGTTTAAACAATCGCTGGGTGGCGCACGTCCTTGGGAGGGCAAAGTGAGGGGGTGCAAGGTCGAGAGGAGGGATAGACCTTTCCAACGGTACCCGGATTGTCGCTCTGCGCGTTCTACTTTTTGCGTAGTGGGCTCGCGAATTCTGGTCAAGAAAGTACACTTGGTGCAAGCATAGGCCTTTTACGTTGTTGAAGTCCGCGATTGCGTCACTTCGAGATGCCCCCCTTGGGGCAGCTCTTAACGACACACCTTTTGAGGTATCAATTCGAAATTTTGTACGAACTATCAAGAAGTATTACTCTTTCCATCGAGCGCGGTCCCATAATTTTACCATAATCCGTTGTGACGTCACAATGCGACGAAAATCACCTTTGTTTAAACAATCGCTGGGTGGCGCACGTCCTTGGGAGGGCAAAGTGAGGGGGTGCAAGGTCGAGAGGAGGGATAGACCTTTCCAACGGTACCCGGATTGTCGCTCTGCGCGTTCTACTTTTTGCGTAGTGGGCTCGCGAATTCTGGTCAAGAAAGTACACTTGGTGCAAGCATAGGCCTTTTACGTTGTTGAAGTCCGCGATTGCGTCACTTCGAGATGCCCCCCTTGGGGCAGCTCTTAACGACACACCTTTTGAGGTATCAATTCGAAATTTTGTACGAACTATCAAGAAGTATTACTCTTTCCATCGAGCGCGGTCCCATAATTTTACCATAATCCGTTGTGACGTCACAATGCGACGAAAATCACCTTTGTTTAAACAATCGCTGGGTGGCGCACGTCCTTGGGAGGGCAAAGTGAGGGGGTGCAAGGTCGAGAGGAGGGATAGACCTTTCCAACGGTACCCGGATTGTCGCTCTGCGCGTTCTACTTTTTGCGTAGTGGGCTCGCGAATTCTGGTCAAGAAAGTACACTTGGTGCAAGCATAGGCCTTTTACGTTGTTGAAGTCCGCGATTGCGTCACTTCGAGATGCCCCCCTTGGGGCAGCTCTTAACGACACACCTTTTGAGGTATCAATTCGAAATTTTGTACGAACTATCAAGAAGTATTACTCTTTCCATCGAGCGCGGTCCCATAATTTTACCATAATCCGTTGTGACGTCACAATGCGACGAAAATCACCTTTGTTTAAACAATCGCTGGGTGGCGCACGTCCTTGGGAGGGCAAAGTGAGGGGGTGCAAGGTCGAGAGGAGGGATAGACCTTTCCAACGGTACCCGGATTGTCGCTCTGCGCGTTCTACTTTTTGCGTAGTGGGCTCGCGAATTCTGGTCAAGAAAGTACACTTGGTGCAAGCATAGGCCTTTTACGTTGTTGAAGTCCGCGATTGCGTCACTTCGAGATGCCCCCCTTGGGGCAGCTCTTAACGACACACCTTTTGAGGTATCAATTCGAAATTTTGTACGAACTATCAAGAAGTATTACTCTTTCCATCGAGCGCGGTCCCATAATTTTACCATAATCCGTTGTGACGTCACAATGCGACGAAAATCACCTTTGTTTAAACAATCGCTGGGTGGCGCACGTCCTTGGGAGGGCAAAGTGAGGGGGTGCAAGGTCGAGAGGAGGGATAGACCTTTCCAACGGTACCCGGATTGTCGCTCTGCGCGTTCTACTTTTTGCGTAGTGGGCTCGCGAATTCTGGTCAAGAAAGTACACTTGGTGCAAGCATAGGCCTTTTACGTTGTTGAAGTCCGCGATTGCGTCACTTCGAGATGCCCCCCTTGGGGCAGCTCTTAACGACACACCTTTTGAGGTATCAATTCGAAATTTTGTACGAACTATCAAGAAGTATTACTCTTTCCATCGAGCGCGGTCCCATAATTTTACCATAATCCGTTGTGACGTCACAATGCGACGAAAATCACCTTTGTTTAAACAATCGCTGGGTGGCGCACGTCCTTGGGAGGGCAAAGTGAGGGGGTGCAAGGTCGAGAGGAGGGATAGACCTTTCCAACGGTACCCGGATTGTCGCTCTGCGCGTTCTACTTTTTGCGTAGTGGGCTCGCGAATTCTGGTCAAGAAAGTACACTTGGTGCAAGCATAGGCCTTTTACGTTGTTGAAGTCCGCGATTGCGTCACTTCGAGATGCCCCCCTTGGGGCAGCTCTTAACGACACACCTTTTGAGGTATCAATTCGAAATTTTGTACGAACTATCAAGAAGTATTACTCTTTCCATCGAGCGCGGTCCCATAATTTTACCATAATCCGTTGTGACGTCACAATGCGACGAAAATCACCTTTGTTTAAACAATCGCTGGGTGGCGCACGTCCTTGGGAGGGCAAAGTGAGGGGGTGCAAGGTCGAGAGGAGGGATAGACCTTTCCAACGGTACCCGGATTGTCGCTCTGCGCGTTCTACTTTTTGCGTAGTGGGCTCGCGAATTCTGGTCAAGAAAGTACACTTGGTGCAAGCATAGGCCTTTTACGTTGTTGAAGTCCGCGATTGCGTCACTTCGAGATGCCCCCCTTGGGGCAGCTCTTAACGACACACCTTTTGAGGTATCAATTCGAAATTTTGTACGAACTATCAAGAAGTATTACTCTTTCCATCGAGCGCGGTCCCATAATTTTACCATAATCCGTTGTGACGTCACAATGCGACGAAAATCACCTTTGTTTAAACAATCGCTGGGTGGCGCACGTCCTTGGGAGGGCAAAGTGAGGGGGTGCAAGGTCGAGAGGAGGGATAGACCTTTCCAACGGTACCCGGATTGTCGCTCTGCGCGTTCTACTTTTTGCGTAGTGGGCTCGCGAATTCTGGTCAAGAAAGTACACTTGGTGCAAGCATAGGCCTTTTACGTTGTTGAAGTCCGCGATTGCGTCACTTCGAGATGCCCCCCTTGGGGCAGCTCTTAACGACACACCTTTTGAGGTATCAATTCGAAATTTTGTACGAACTATCAAGAAGTATTACTCTTTCCATCGAGCGCGGTCCCATAATTTTACCATAATCCGTTGTGACGTCACAATGCGACGAAAATCACCTTTGTTTAAACAATCGCTGGGTGGCGCACGTCCTTGGGAGGGCAAAGTGAGGGGGTGCAAGGTCGAGAGGAGGGATAGACCTTTCCAACGGTACCCGGATTGTCGCTCTGCGCGTTCTACTTTTTGCGTAGTGGGCTCGCGAATTCTGGTCAAGAAAGTACACTTGGTGCAAGCATAGGCCTTTTACGTTGTTGAAGTCCGCGATTGCGTCACTTCGAGATGCCCCCCTTGGGGCAGCTCTTAACGACACACCTTTTGAGGTATCAATTCGAAATTTTGTACGAACTATCAAGAAGTATTACTCTTTCCATCGAGCGCGGTCCCATAATTTTACCATAATCCGTTGTGACGTCACAATGCGACGAAAATCACCTTTGTTTAAACAATCGCTGGGTGGCGCACGTCCTTGGGAGGGCAAAGTGAGGGGGTGCAAGGTCGAGAGGAGGGATAGACCTTTCCAACGGTACCCGGATTGTCGCTCTGCGCGTTCTACTTTTTGCGTAGTGGGCTCGCGAATTCTGGTCAAGAAAGTACACTTGGTGCAAGCATAGGCCTTTTACGTTGTTGAAGTCCGCGATTGCGTCACTTCGAGATGCCCCCCTTGGGGCAGCTCTTAACGACACACCTTTTGAGGTATCAATTCGAAATTTTGTACGAACTATCAAGAAGTATTACTCTTTCCATCGAGCGCGGTCCCATAATTTTACCATAATCCGTTGTGACGTCACAATGCGACGAAAATCACCTTTGTTTAAACAATCGCTGGGTGGCGCACGTCCTTGGGAGGGCAAAGTGAGGGGGTGCAAGGTCGAGAGGAGGGATAGACCTTTCCAACGGTACCCGGATTGTCGCTCTGCGCGTTCTACTTTTTGCGTAGTGGGCTCGCGAATTCTGGTCAAGAAAGTACACTTGGTGCAAGCATAGGCCTTTTACGTTGTTGAAGTCCGCGATTGCGTCACTTCGAGATGCCCCCCTTGGGGCAGCTCTTAACGACACACCTTTTGAGGTATCAATTCGAAATTTTGTACGAACTATCAAGAAGTATTACTCTTTCCATCGAGCGCGGTCCCATAATTTTACCATAATCCGTTGTGACGTCACAATGCGACGAAAATCACCTTTGTTTAAACAATCGCTGGGTGGCGCACGTCCTTGGGAGGGCAAAGTGAGGGGGTGCAAGGTCGAGAGGAGGGATAGACCTTTCCAACGGTACCCGGATTGTCGCTCTGCGCGTTCTACTTTTTGCGTAGTGGGCTCGCGAATTCTGGTCAAGAAAGTACACTTGGTGCAAGCATAGGCCTTTTACGTTGTTGAAGTCCGCGATTGCGTCACTTCGAGATGCCCCCCTTGGGGCAGCTCTTAACGACACACCTTTTGAGGTATCAATTCGAAATTTTGTACGAACTATCAAGAAGTATTACTCTTTCCATCGAGCGCGGTCCCATAATTTTACCATAATCCGTTGTGACGTCACAATGCGACGAAAATCACCTTTGTTTAAACAATCGCTGGGTGGCGCACGTCCTTGGGAGGGCAAAGTGAGGGGGTGCAAGGTCGAGAGGAGGGATAGACCTTTCCAACGGTACCCGGATTGTCGCTCTGCGCGTTCTACTTTTTGCGTAGTGGGCTCGCGAATTCTGGTCAAGAAAGTACACTTGGTGCAAGCATAGGCCTTTTACGTTGTTGAAGTCCGCGATTGCGTCACTTCGAGATGCCCCCCTTGGGGCAGCTCTTAACGACACACCTTTTGAGGTATCAATTCGAAATTTTGTACGAACTATCAAGAAGTATTACTCTTTCCATCGAGCGCGGTCCCATAATTTTACCATAATCCGTTGTGACGTCACAATGCGACGAAAATCACCTTTGTTTAAACAATCGCTGGGTGGCGCACGTCCTTGGGAGGGCAAAGTGAGGGGGTGCAAGGTCGAGAGGAGGGATAGACCTTTCCAACGGTACC
>NW_027649101.1:0-12408 GCF_965637545.1 Phallusia mammillata
TGTTTAAAACGCAAGTTTTTTGACAAAACATTTTTAAATTAGCATGTCACTTAATGTAAATTTTCAAAACCCTTCTCGTTGTGAAGTGCAACTTAAAACCAATATGTCGCGGGAAATTGCAAAATTAAGTTGTAGAATCATATAGGTGGCGTCAAAAATATTGGGAAGATGGGAACCACTAAAGTAGCTCAGGTTAATGTGACGAGGAAGGGTGTAGCCTACGTTGCAGTTGAGATTATTACACTAACCATCAAGAAATCAACCTCACAGCAGTAGCAAACTTAACGCATATTTGACCCCGCTACAGTTTTCAGACACCTAAAACTCCAACAAAAGCTCGTGATTTTCTTTTTGTAAAGGTAGCAAAGTTGTAAAGGCATAAATAAACGCGCACCCTATTTTATCAATGAGCCGTTAAATTTTAACACGTTTTTAAAGTTTAATTAAATCCAAGGTACCTCAGACAAAGCCTCATTGTAAGTGTCTTAAGTATACACCCGGAAGTTGTCTACGTTTGTGCTGATTGCCTGTTCCTAACTTACATCCACTTTATAACCAGGCAGTAGCCTCAATTGCAGCACTTCGAAGAAGTCAAGTAAGTCAGAGATGGTTTATACATGTCCTACTTTTTACTGCAAAATAAGTTTATGCTTGCGGCATTTTCTATCTTTGTCTCCTGTTGTGTTACGGCCGCAGACTTGCTTGCATTACAAGACGTCAAGTAATGAAACTTCCATACCCATATGTTGCTAATGTTAAAAAAATGGTTCTCAAACTTTTCCATTATTTTTTCAAAACGGTCCCTTTGCCATTATTTCGAGGGCTCGCGGTCCTTAAGTCTAAATGTGTATTTCAGAAAACGAAAGTTGATTGCACGATTTTAGCTAGTTAATGCAAAATTGCGCATAATAATGATCCAAAGACAGCTTGTGACATCGCAGACAAGACGAAAGGCATTACGATTGTGCGCGAACAATTGCATTTTTGATGGTTGTCATTCAATAAAGGCCATTGTTTAGCACTAGAGACGGTCGATTCTCAATTCTAATTTGATTTAAACTTATTCAGTGGCACAAACTGACGCTAAATAAGATTATAGAACTACTTCGCGGTCCCCCCAAAATTACCTCACGGACCCCTAAAGGACCGCGGACCCCAGTTTGAGAACCGTTGACCTAGAGTGTTAATAATTAATTGAGTGGTGTAACGTGCAGTATCAGGGTCTTTAAAAGCATTTTGACATCTAAGGGCGCATGTGGCCCTCGGCATCAAGGCAGTTCGAAAAATGGTCCTGGACAAATTTTGAGTTTGAGATCCCTGCTTTGTTTCCCAGTAATAATTTCACGACAACTTGGCTTGATAATGGTTAATTCTGTTTGTGACGTAATACGTTTTGTGTTATCAAAATGACAACTTTAGTAATAGATCAAAACCATCAACAGCATGTCTTAAACTGACGATCACTGTTTGCCTTTTTAACTTTAATACACTAAAACCAATAGACTGTAAAATCCTTGGTAAATTCCAAGGATTTTACAGTCTATTGGTTTTAGTGTATTGACGTTTTGTGTTAGTTCACTGTTGTGTTGTCTGGCTGATATAATTTATTGAACCAGCGCTTAAGTTCGGGCTGAATGGAAATGTTTGGTCGAATAAAACACAACAATACTTGTTTGATTTTCCAAACTGGTATTTTCGAAAATCTTTCCTGATTTGCAGACAAAAATACAACCCAAATAGTAACAGTACATGTCCATGGGGCGTGAGAAACCACAAAACACAATTTTAGAAAGTATTTGGGCCGCCTCAAAGAAGGTTGGGAACAGTCAAACAAATTGATTTCAGTTTGCAATAATGTGGATTTTAGTTCCGTACTGTTAAGGATTTATCTGTATAACCGCACAAACGAAAAAAGAAGGCTTAAATTGTAAATAACCGCACGAAGTGATAATGATTCACGTACCTTCAACCCAGCAAAACAAGTTCCTGTTGACGTGACGTAGAGCAGTGATTGCACTACGCCGGCCTTCACTAAAAACAACCTTTTTCCCCGCGTCTCGCGCTGATGAGAGAGGCGAAAAGTGGAATCATCTCGCCGGCGATTAGCGTTTGACGCACCTGCAGCGTGTAGTGAACCAATGCGGCTGCAAACCTTAATAGCAGTTGGTGCAGAATTAAATTGTTGACGTTTTTTTTAGGTTGTATTATTTTATATAATACAAATCATTTTAAACACGTAAGTGTAGTGTAAAGAAGTTGCAATATGTCTTGGCCCCAGCACCGTTACGTGTTGGGTGTCACGGCAGTGTTATTTGCAAGTCTTTTTGTAAAAGTGAAAGCAGTGGATGGTTCGAACGGTAATATTCTTTGCGAACCGACTGCATTTGATGGCTATACAGTCGAAGATGGACAACATTGTCGTTTTGCCCCAAGCGCCCCTGCACTGGTGCAAATGCAAGCGTTGTTTGTGGACGGAATTCTGGAAATCGGCGACACTTTTTCGGGTTCCACACCCCCACCTGTCCGTGTGATCAAAGTAAGTTTAGTTATGCAGTGTTTGTGCAAAGTAAAAAAGTTTTAGAAATATGCACTGGTTATGTTAATTTCTTACTAAAAACTGATACTCGTCCACAAGTTAACATTTGGAGTTATTCTAAACTTAAACAAACAATATTTTCCTCGTTTGTTACCGTTAGTAGACAATAAAAGTTGTAAATAATGAACTATGACAAAAATGTACGTAACTATTATTAGGTTGAATCCTACTTCAATGTCTCATCACGTGGTCACGTGACTGCCGATGGAAGGGGGTACCTCGACGGCGGTCCAGGGTCGGGAAATGGGATCGGCTCGGGAGGTAACTTTTGTTTTACATTGTGACCCTGTGTAAAGACTACTACAACACATACTTATTTGAATACGCGTCTGTTCAACATTATGACACCCACGACCTGTTAAACCGGAATTGAACCCATGTGGCAGTACCAGATACTAAAACGGTAATGTTAGTAGGCTGTAATAAATGGAAAGGATCGATTGTTACACGTTATTTCGGTCAGGTTGTAACATGTGTTCGTGATATTTGTGAGCGTAATGTATATTAAAATTGCCGCAGAAATAATATACTTTTGTATACGTACACATCGTGCACAATAAAATGACCATTCGGCCCTTTGTGCAATGCAGAGGTAATCTTTGCACGCAAGTTGCAGATAACGACTCTTAAGCATTTTTTCGGTCATTTTGGTTTTGGAGTGGTCTTTGTTTGTCTTAAAGCGCAAATGACTTTGTTTATGGCGAAAGCGAAGGTTGTTGAAAAGAGTGTCATCGAAAGGGTAAGAGTTTTCTCGGACCTCAAAGTGGCCCCTTGAGACTTTCGTCAACGTTAAAAAAGAAAGCTATTTTTTGTCAGATGACCGACGCAGCGAAAGCCTTTTGCGGCTGCCACGCGCCAATCAGGCTTAGTGTTGCCGGTGAAGTGTTGCCGGACATTGTCATGCACGTGGCTGCTATCACCCCACGCTTATCCGGCTTAGTGAAGTTGTCTTCGGTAAACAAAAACCTAGGACCTCGCAGTTTGTCTTAACTAATTAACAACTCCTGTAAACAAATCCATAATTATTCCCCTAGATTGCTCCAATACGGCGATTTGAACTCAATAACTGTCTCTGCCATTTTTTTTCGTGGTGTATACAATCTTGATATACTATATTTTCACAAATATAATAAGTCCCATTTTAACGATGCAAACTGAAATTCAAAGGATACGTCATATTTTCACGATACACAAAAAATTATTGAAAGATAGATATTATCTTTTTATGACGCATATTTTGTTTTGTGAGTAAAAGGGGGTGGGCAAGCTTCGGTCGCCGGCATGTTCTAGTGGCTTTTGTTTCTGAATAGTAACATACCAAAATGGTTTTCGCAAGTAACTGTTTTCTCAAGCTTGGTGTGTAGCGTATCCCACAACCAAACTATTTCTATAAATCTGCATTATCTCCCAGTGCTGGATTGTATTTACCTTTGGGTTCAAATTTGTGGACGCTCAAACACGAAATTCGCGCGTTTTACTATTTAGGGAGAAAGTTGGTGAGAAAGCTATTGGCATTCAGAACGAACGGTATGGTAAATTTCCCATGTTTATAGGATCTTGTTTTTCGGGACCTTACCGTGTTTTCGGATCCTGCTTACGTAGCATACGACATATCCATCTTATATTAACCCAGTGATTCTCGTTTTAACATTTGATTTCCATCTTTTGGTCAGACGTTTTGTAATTACTGGCGTTGTTTGTGCAACATGGCGGACTTTTTTAGCATCCAAACGAAGGTCAGTCTTACGAAGGCGGCTGTAAAAAGACCAATTCGGAAGTTGTTTGCGATTTATTAAGACCTGTTGATCGTTTTCCAACTTGTTTATGAGCCGACATGAGGCCGTATAGACTGAACTAGATACGTGGGAATTTTATTGTTTCGATTTTTATGAATGAGGTTGTTTTTGCAAACTTTAAGGGCAATCGTTTTATTGAATGGAAAATTGATTCTCAAATGTCTGTTTGCGTAAGGCTACTTTGTAACATTCCGATTTTCTCTAAGCTGCACGATCGTGCAATTGACCAATGCTTGCGTATTTTCTTTGCAAGAAACTTTTATGCTGCTCAGCGTGCGCATGTAATGTTGCCTGCACATCTGCCCAGACTTAAAGTAGAGGTAACTATCACTTAACCCTACTTTTTTGCCTCAAAATCTCGTTCTATAAAAGATGTACTGACCCAGATAGTGGATAAACAGGTTACGTTTGACTGAACAGTAATCGCTATCATACATTATTTGGGCCAACATGTTTACTTTTTCGGAAAACCACAGTATGCGGATTTGCGTTACAGGTCGAACAAAAGCGCACGTCGCAAAACTCCCCTCGGCAAGAATTTTGGCGAGGATTAACAGCGATTGTTTTACCTGACGCATTTCCAAGAAAAACTTGAATCGAATTCTTACCTAAGTGAAATTTTCTAATACTGCAAAAAGCGAGTTATGCTAAATTTTTAAACCAGGGTCATTTATTCTCGTCAACATTTGGGTAACTTTAACTTTTGGGTAAACGCAATTACAAATGTATGTGCCTTAAAGAAATAAAGCAATTTCGTTGTTGATCACAAACAACTTTCGTATTGCCTTGTTGTTTACATAAGTGAAAATCAATACGGTTGTCTTGGCATATTTGTGATAACTTTATTCTATTGCCTTGTCCGTGGAACTTTTTTGAGAAAAAAAATGTGCATTACGAATCCATTGCACAATATGCTGGTGGGCGCTTGTGCAAGAAGTTGAAAATGATCAAAAACCGATTAGGTATATGAATTTTCACATATGATATTTCGTTTTACAGGCAGTCACGGCGGAAGAGGAGGTAGAAGCTCTGCTCGGTGGCTGACAAGCGAAGAAGCTGTGCCGTATGGGGACACTCGATACCCGATCCTTCACGGAAGTGCGGGAGGTGGACCTGGAGGCGGAAGCGGAGGAGGAGTGCTCCATGTGGTGGCCGGACAAGCGATCCGTATTGACGGCATCGTATCAGGTAGAAACAAAATTACGTGTTAAGCTGTTTTGGGAATTTAACGGATTACAATAATTTTACAGCGCAAACTCTGCACGTACTTATTTTACCGGATAATAATTTATTTTACCTGATGTAGTTTATGTTTATGCAAAAATAAATGACAAATTCCTCAGCGAAAACAAGATTCCACGTTACGTAGATCGCAACGAATCCTAAATAAATGACTTATTGTTACACAATGTAACCGATTTTACACAAATAAGCTTTTTGTTTGAATTATTATTTGTACAAGATAAGCCGCCTCAGCGACATAAATAAAAACTTACAAAACATGAATATTGGTTCAATTTATCAATTTATTAACGTATAAGCTTGCCAATTATTATTACGTTTAACACAAAATGTGAGGTAATCGTATATCTATAACGGTGTGCAAAAACTTTTTATGCATTCCGTCATATATCCCGACAGGAATCTCATAACTCATGACCGACATATAAGCGCCCTCAAAATTGCGGCGATAATAATACTTAAGTTGTTTACGTTGGTCTCTTGACCTCTCGAGTCTTTTTATTTCTCGACCAAAATGGAATCCGCCATTCAACTTATGGCTTTGTCTTCAAAGCTGAGGGAAAGGCCGCTTCGGTCGCCAACAGCGGAGGAGGGGCAGGTGGAAGCATTCGACTGGAATCGAAAGTTTGCACAGGAGCCGGCAGATTGTCCGTTGCAGGTGAGGCAAAGACTTTTGGCGCTGCTATAGTCTGTGTGTCTGGTCCTCATGAAGTATTTTGTTTGGCTCTTTCTTAGTTTGCAGCTATCGGCGATACTTGACCGTTTCACCTCGCAAGTTCAAACACACAAACATTTTTATTAAATTTTGTTTGGTTTCCAGATTTAGTACTTGCGGTAACGATTGCTCAACGGTATTAAGTGCATGTCAAAAAATGCTATTAATAGCGGAGCGACTAAGAAGTGAGCTTGAACAGTGAGAATGTCCAATCCATAATACTGACTGTGTTTGCAAATTTCGATTTAGGCAAATGTATTTCTACATCACCAAAACACTTACGTACACAATAGCAGTATTATTGTGTTGTCCTGAGAAAGGTTACTGAAGTGCGAACAAAACAAGGAAATCCGCTTCAATTGCCGACACGTGCCGTTTCGCATTGTCATCATAAGCTCATGACTGTCACGACGCAACATGACTCATGGTTTTTCCCACCCGCCCTCGCAAGCCAAAAAACAAAATATGTTTTGGTGATTGCGCACTTTATGACGTTAGCAAATTATGCGAAACAACGATTTTTGCCCTTCTCATTTTCTTTTGTTGGTTAAATTTGTCACACATTTCGTCAATGTAAAGTAAAGGTTTTTGGCGCTTTAAATTTAGGGTGTTTCCAGAGTCTGAATTTATCACAAATAAAAAAAACACTTACAAATTGTATCGTGTATTAACGTTTCTGAGAAATAGTTATTATTAGAAATAGTTCACGTATGATCCATTGCTTGTCAAAAAGTTTCCTGCCTTTAAAGTCACGTACACACCTATAATTCATAAGGGATGACAAACCCATATGGTACATCGCACGATTGTCAGTGCATAACCAACCCCGGGCATAGTTAAAATACTCCATGAACTATCTTTTATTTCACCATTATAAAATCTACAAGTCTTGAATGATCTGTATTCGTGACCTTTGGAACTTCAGAAATTACTTTTGTCTTTTTATTTAATCTCGTCTCATTTCTAAGGCGGGCCCGAAATCCATTCTTTCTGCAACGTTGCAGAAAGTGCACAATAGTGCACAAAAGTATAACCGAAACGCCCAATTGATCTAATATTAAATAATAATATGTCTTTAAATGTGACTTTGGCCTTGTTTTATGATTTATTGTATTTTAGGTGGAAACTCTATTGGAAGGGGAGGTGGCGGTGCAGGCGGTAGAATATCTGTCGACTGCGAAAAAAACGAATACACAGGGCACCTGTTTACTCAGGGCGGATATGTTGAAGGTAATTCGCTTTGTATACATTCATACGACTATGAATAAATATTGTAGATCATGACAGGAAAATACCCTATGTTCTTTTCAGTTTCTAACTATGACTGCACACCAGTGGCGGCTCGTGCCTAAAATTTGTGGGGGTGCTGCCCCCACAAATTTTAGCCTCTACTGAACATATATAAGTTGGCAATATATTGAAAAGCTACATTTCTAGTTTTCTAGCCACTTGTTTTGTGCAAGTAATACAAATCTTAATTAGCAACTCCATTGTGACGTAATTTTTGTTACGCAATAATGTACACGAGTGTAAACAGCAGACGGCATCATTTGTGTATTTTGTTTACTAGCACAGCGACGGGCCAAACACAATAACGTTCAGTAATAATGTGAAAAACAAAAACACACGTGACACAGCTTCGAAACGAAGCGGTTGTAAATACGGTAAAACACAACAGAAATATAGAAAAAAAAGTAATAGAAAAAAAATAGATATAAATGAGTCGAAAAAGGTCGAAGTATTTCAGTTCGACAACAAAAATTGTCATGTTTCATTTAAGTAAATTTAGTCACAGTCAGCGTTTTCAACATATTCTATGACACTTCACAGATTATTGTCACACAAAAAAACTAGCCATACAGCTTTTCATTGGTATCATAACTAACAAATTTAACAACCACATTACATTGGTTTCAGAACTTGTTCATTTAAACATCTTTCTTGAATTTTTGTGTGCAGACTATTGATTGTATTTTAGTTTCTTAACTGCTATAATTGCTGCTTGCTGGCAAATAGCTTAACATTCCTTTTTAAAGTGCAAACCGCCTTCAAGCTTTAAAATTTACAACACTCTCACTTAAATTTAAACCATATTATTAAATCTTGTGGTTCCTTTTTCCAACCAAAATGAATCATGAAGTTATAGTTTGGGCATGATAATTGATAGCTTCTTCCTTAATCCCAAATGATAACTAAGAAACTGTTTTTCTATTTAGTACTAGCACTGCAAGTGCAAGTCTTTTGGAAATATTGGTGTTCCTCAGAAAAATTGGCATCTTTTTCAGTGTTAAAAAGAACTGTTTTGCCTTTGAAAGAATCATGGAAACAGCAAAAAGGATTTTTCATCCTAGTAATTTAACTTGTCAAAACATCATCTCTAGATTAATTATTTTCAAAGTAATCATGAACATCAGATCTACAGAAACATTTTCATTTGAGTAACTAGCTTTTCTTTGTCAACAATAGGATGTGCTTGGTGTCACTACTATCTTGTCTGTAGAATGTTCATTCTTAAGAAACACTTCCTGTGAAGCAATTTAGCAGCTACTGTTCAGACACACAGTACATGTCCATTATATCAATACACATGACTGCAATTGGTTGCAAATACTGTCAACATGGTGTGTTAAGAAAGCCACACTTTAAATTGTCTTCACTCTTTTTTTTGTCTTCATTTCAAAATTCCTGTTGCTAGCAGTTGTTTGTTCTGCATTTGATATTGCCTGAATTTCAGTGAGGCATTTAACTTCACAGTCACAAATTTAATTTTTCTGGGTCTGGTATACTTTCATGACCCAAAGTCATAACTACGTCATACCTGTACATACACCAATGACCTTTACATATGATCAACTACGCAATAGTACGGATACGTCACGAACATAATGACGTCACAGTGACGTCATTATGTGCGTGACGTATCCGTACTATGACGTAGTTGATCATATGTAAAGGTCATTGGTATATGTGCAGGTATGACGTAGTTATGACGTTGGGTCATGAAAGTATACCAGACCCATTTTTCTTTGGTAGCATTAGGAACTAAAACTGAGTATTTCTTGTTGTTGCTTATTCCTGCATGACATTGGAGTAGAAGATGTTTTGTCCCATACTTTCATAAATCTTTTTAATTCAGTTATTTATTATAAAGGTTAATTGTGACTTTTAAAGGTGTTAGATGACCTTTTTTTCTTTTTCAAGGTGTTAGATACACTTATTTAATTCAATGATAACTGTAAAAACTAAAACCCACTTGCAGTCATCTTAAAAAGTCACGACTAACAGTCAAACAATAAATTTAATGATAGCAAAATAATTATTTAACTGCACTCACTGTCGAACTTAAAAACACAGTACACGGGTTTGGCTTTGGAGCTCACTGACGCGAAGCAGACAACACAACCAGCGCTAGGCCACGGGAGGGGCTGCGCGAGCCACAGCCCCCTCTCGCCTATTTCGCCCGACATGTAGCTTTTCTGAGTGCGCATGCGCACAACTGAAAACGTCATGAAACGTCACGAAACTGGAGCTGCAGCTCCGCCATAGATAACTTATTATTATTATTTTATTTTTTTTAAATTTTTTTTTTAAATAAAACAAAATTTTTATTAATTTTATTTTAATAAAAGGCCGATTAATGCCATAAAAGTTATTCTTAGTATACACTGATCAAACATAAAAACTATATGTAAAGATTGTTTTGTATAACAACTTGGAATAGGAATGTCAAGTAAAAATACTGGGGGTGCTGCAGCTCCGCAGCACCCTCGCACGAGCCGCCCCTGCTGCACACCCTACTAGCCAAATAAAACTTATTGTTGGTCTGTCAAATAGACGGAACGTTGCTATAAATCTTCACGAATTTTCAAAACTATTTGGGGATATAAAAGTTTCGGGGCCATATGTCTCAAGCGCTCCGTTAAAGCAAACTTCATGTTTGCGCAGAACACACTTGGCCCAATTTTTCTGTAGAAGTTTAAGTAAGGAAACAAGTGCATTTAGTTAAATCATAAATCACAAAGCAAAGCAGACTTAATAACTTTACAATAACTTTTATGGTCTATTACTCTATTGTGTGGCTCAGACAAAGAAACGTGTTGACACATTGTTGCAAAATATGCGCTAAAGGTATTCGTTGTTTCGAAACCACGCAGTGTTCTGGAAATGGCATATTGCAACTTTTTACGTAACTAACTTTTTCAGGTTATGCCCACATACTCAGTGCTGGATTAACCATTAGGCCAATTAGGCACGTGCCTACAGGCCAGTCAAAAATCCAGGCCACTTTAATTGCAAAAACGCGCAAAGTTGTTATTATTTAGGCATATGACTAAGTTTTTGCACGGTACCCTGTGTTATAGTTGCAACAACGATCTTTGTGACAATGATTTGGCAACACTGATAATTTTAATTTTTTAGTTGGCAACCCTGATTTTTGGGCCACTTATAAAATTGCCTACAGGCCAGAAGACCCTTAATCCGGCACTGCACATACTCCTGTTTTGAAAAACAGTAATGTTAATCAAGCTATAACAAACTTGAGTTTCAGTATAATGTATTCTGATACGTTGATGATAAATTCCTATACGTTGTGCGTTAAAATTCGAACTTCCCAAAAGCGTATCTAAACCATTGTTCAGTTGAACGGTACTGCGACACACGAATAAAAAAACACTTACACTTTTCAACAACGTTTTACGCTACCCTATCTCTTACTACTAAACAAAATTTTGTTTTAGAGGACAAAACCTGCCCGACCACTGAGTCCATGACAAACATCAATACCCTGCGCGGAAGTATGAAGTATTCAACCAACGACGGGTTTCTTACTACAATCCAGTCCGCCTTCCACAGCTCGCAACGGGATCGCTTGTGGAGCGTTGCCAAGTGCGCTTTGCCTAGGGTTTCGTCATTGACGTGCTATACCACCGGTTACATAAACAACTACGAAGCTTCCATTAATTTTGATTGTGTTAACACTTATGGTCCGCAGTTCGCGTTGAGTGGTATGGAGAGCGCTTTTCATACTAGTTACAACGATCGAAGATGGAAATTTACTTGCTGTAGGCTGCCTGACACAAAGATGTTATCCAACTGCGGTAAAACGGCGTTGCAAGGTTACCGTGAAGATATATCTTGGACAGCGGAGGCTTCGAGTCAGGATATGACCATGGTGGCAACTGGTATGTCGTCTACTTTTGATAGGAGTTCCGATGATAGACAGTGGTCGGTTCGCTATTGTCAAATCCTCAGCGATCAGTTGCCCATCAGCCAGATGAGTGACTCGCCAAATACGAATCGAGCGTGGAATGGTAACCTCACAAACAGCGCGAGCTCGTGGACACCGGGAAACGGGCAAAACAAGCGTTTGACGTTTACCTTTGCCAACGGACCTCAGTACGTCACAGGCGTATCAACACGGGGAAACCCTAACGGCAACCAGTTTGTCACCACATACGAACTGGAGTTCAATCTGGACAACAAGAGCACGGAAAAGGGACAGGAAACCAACAGTGGAGGTATTTACGTCTACAAACGCTTTCGAAGTGTAGTCACCGGGCACCAGTTCACAGCTAACAGTAATAGTGACCGGTTGGTATACGTCAAGTTACCATATCCCATACTTGCCCATTCTGTCAGCATTAAACCCACCGCTTGGAGTTCGGGCATCGCACTGGCGGCGGCAATTCATGGATACTCACCCGACAAAGCTGTTCAAGACGCCCTGCAGACACGCCCTGGTGGGTTGTGCTCGCAAAATGGCGCCAGCGAATTCGATATAGGCGAGTACGGCGGTCCTGGAATAGCGCTTACAATTGACCACTTGAGCGCAAACATTTACATCGACAACATGGGCCTAATGCCGAACATCCCACTCAAGCAAATGACTGACGAATCCCCTTGCGATGTGTTTGCCACGGAAGAATCTGGAGCCGTAGCCTGGATGATAGGAGATCCACTTTCCACCGACAACTCTCCTTCCTGGTCCGACACTTCGGTACTATCAACTTTAACCAAAACCGATCGAATTCAAACAGCAGTAGGAGGACAGCTTATCA
>NW_027649102.1:0-12367 GCF_965637545.1 Phallusia mammillata
TATTCGTTCATTGCTCTGAAGAAGTCCTACCGTTCTGGTGGACGAAACGTCAGCAAATACAAGTTCTTGAAACAACAACTAGTATTTTGTTTCACATAACACCAGTTGAACGACAAATTTGTTAAATATGCAACCTGGTGGACGAAACACCTGTTCAGTATAGACAAAGTTTTTTTGGGATCTTAGACCAAAAAAGATTATTTTACTGTCACAAGGCAATAATGCTGAGCTTGCTTAAATACATAGGTCCCAAGAAAAAACGGTTTTGCTAAAAATTCTTTAATCGCTCCAAATATTCGTTATTACTATAATGTTAAGTATGCTCTGGTGTACATCTGTGCCAAATTTTATACATTTCTTATTTTCGAAAAGTGTTTAAATTAAATTACAAACGTCAATAAGTCGTTTGTTGTGTCACAAGGCCATAGTGCTGTGCTTGCTAAAATGCATAGGTCCGAAGAAAAAGTTGTTTTGCTAAAAATTCTTTAATCGCTCCAAATATTCATTATTACTATATTGTTAGGTATGCTCTGGTGTACATCTGTGCCAAATTTTATACATTTCTTATTTTCGAAAAGTGTTTAAATTAAGTTACAAACGTCAAAAAGTCGTTTGTTGTGTCACAAGGCCATAGTGCTGTGCTTGCTTAAATACATGTGCTGAAGAAAAAGTTATTTTGCTGAAAATTCTTTAATCGCTCCAAATATTCATTATTACTATATTGTTAAGTATGCTCTGGTGTACATCTGTGCCAAATTTTATACATTTCCTATTTTCGGAAAGTGTTTGTTTGAGCAGCAAATACGGAAAACGCTAAAAAATGAAAATGCCATGCGTATATGTAATAATTTTCGTGCATGAAATTTTTTTGTTCTTTGCATGTGATTTAATTTTATCTACGACGAATAAAATCTGTTCAACATTGCATTTGGTGGTTGAACTTAGCTATTATCACGAAGGCCACCAAAACTACATTTCGGTTGTTGTGAAAAGGCGATTATCGACTACGCGAAGCCTTGTGCAGTGAAGCGTAAAAAAAATTCTTTTTAGGGCACATTTTATTCTGCCAGAATGACAATAATGTGGCAGTCCTGCAGTGCGTAAGGAACGGTTTCTCATAGCAACAGTTTGCGTCACGGGTCACTAAACAGCGTGAAATAAAATTTGTTAGTCAAGATTATTTGATTGTGCGAAAACAGCATGAAAGCCATTAAAGTTATTCGTAAACGTTGTAACAAACAAGGCAATATTTTAGGGTTTACTTCAATACTGCTGCTTGGTAAAGTAGCTTTGCTGTGTAATAACAGTTCTTTTTTTCACGGGGTTCGAACCCAGGACACTCCCGGGGGCATATTTCCAAAATGTTTCCGAATTCGAACCACAGGGCTTTTTAAGCCAATCACAAAGGCGGGTTTTCCCGGGTCATGTGACTTTTTAACCAATCAGCCTAGTCGACTCATTGAACCAATCTCACAACAGCTTGCGTAGTAACCAGTCAATCTGCCTCGAGTTACAATATTTGAAAGTTAAG
This sequence comes from Phallusia mammillata, assembly GCF_965637545.1. Taxonomy (NCBI): domain Eukaryota; kingdom Metazoa; phylum Chordata; class Ascidiacea; order Phlebobranchia; family Ascidiidae; genus Phallusia; species Phallusia mammillata. The sequence goes on from NW_027649102.1 coordinate 1,532, forward strand.
GTTGTGCTTGGTTTTATAATTGTATTACTAAAATATAAGCATTTTAAAAGGCATTTTTAATAATTAATTATAAGCTTTCTTGTAAATAATCATCTGATATTGTTAAGTGGATTCCCTGCAGCAAATGATGGAACTTGGAGAAAAATTAGTAACAAAAGGAAATGAAGAAATGGTTTTTAGATTGACCTTACAATCAGCAAAATAATGGGACGAGTGGCTTGAGTCTTTTTGTGTAGTTTCTATTACTAGCTGGAATGTATACAAAACATTTCTAAACCCTAAAATATTTTGGGGAAACCTTTGAAGTTTTGCCAACATGAAGCTGGTGTATCAAATTCAACACTTTGTGTCCTGTGTCTATGGATGTTAAGATCAAACTTTACACCAAGTCAACTAAACATCACATAAGTTGGTTTCTACTCATCCATGAAAAGTAAGTGTGGCAGTTAACCACAATCACTTGCTTAAAGCTGCCAGAAACCTTGGTTAGCTAAAGATCAGTGAATCTACAAGAAAGATTTTCTTCATGTATTTTTGGCAATGATTGTCAGTGTCTCAAGCATTACAAACCCATGAGACCAAGTTGCTTGTTACAGATGGAATAAGTGCAGTCACTAACAACTAATCCAAAGCCCTGCTCTGTGTACCATCTCTGGGATCAGTGGCGTAAATGTAACTTTGGGGCATAAAGTGGTATAAATTTGTTTTGTGCTATACAGAAGTATGCTGAAGAATCTGAGGCTAAGATCCGCTTTGTTATGTTTGTGCCATTGTAAGGCTGATCATGGAAAGAATCCACAAAATGATGTTACAATCTTCTGAGATAGTGTTTGTGGCTTCTACAACCAATCTGGTTCAGATTAATGCCTCACTTACAGTCCTGTTATGTGGTAGTCCAATTGGGGATGTATCAGGGATCAGCACCTCAGAAGCAAATGTATGCAGGCGTTGCATTGGGTCAGGAGCAGGCACCATCTGTGGAATTCTTTAGTGATTTGGCCACTACACATCAACATAAGATCATGGTGGCTGTTCAAATGCCATGGAAATCAATCCAACCACTTCATTGTCTGATAGCATTGCTGGACCATCACATAAACCAGACTACACTGCAGAGAACTTTTCTTAAATTTAATAGTGTTCTGAGTTTATAAAGACCAAGCACTCTAGTGACTTTAATTAAAAGGAAACTAAAAAAGCATTAGAAAGGTTTAAGAACTCTATCTCTTCTGCTCATTTCGTTGCACAAATAAGATCAGCACTTCATTCATTTGGAAGAAACTCAATTGGCAGCCGCAATGCTGGGAGCAAAATACATTGGGTTTTTTTGGTACTGACATTAAAATTATATATTTTGTTGGTATGGGAGGTACAAAAATTCATTTCCTTTTGTGTTTTACTTTTTTTCCTGCTGCTTTTCCATGTATTTTTGTATAAATTGTTAAAGGGTCTTAGATAAAATTGTTACTGCTGGTAGATATCATATTGCTTACTATTATTACCTAATTGGTTTGTAGATTGGGGCAATTGGCTTTTGATTAATTTATTGGATTGTAGGTTGGGCTATTTGCTATTCCAGAACCTGCATGGATGCATAATCAGATTTGCTGTTTAACAATTAGAATTTACTTTTCCATGCTCCAAAGTGATTATACCTATAGCTTAGTGTGCCTTTAGCCACCAGAGCTTAGGCCTGTATGACTGGAACCAAGGAAGAGCAGTTGCGCTGCCAAAACAAATAAAACCTTGAGAAGGGATGGACTAAAGGAAAGGGCAGATCGGAGACATCAAGCACTCCAAGTTAAAAGGCATTTGCTTGACATTTAGCTATAACTAAAGTTATTGTAATAGTAAACATATTGACTATCATGGAGAATGTGATACCAATAGATTATCATTGGATCTACTTTATAGAACAGTGTTGACTGATTATTTTTAACTGTGGTTACTGCATGTATAATAAACAAACTTTTGGAGGACTGTTGGAATGAGTGATATAATGTTTTAATTTAGGTGCAACTGTTTGTTCCATATAAAGAGTTGCAAATAAATAAACTGATGTAAACCATGAAGAAAAATAATTAGCCTGTGTAGCAAGGTCAAGACAAACTAATTTAACTTGCTGACAAATAAGACTGGTCATATAGAGTGCTGTCAATAGCCAAGCTTGCCCTAATTTAGAGCATTGTAAGTAAAAAGGTGTTTTGTTTCATACATGAGATTGCAAATAATAAAAAAAAAAACTGGTGTAAACAAGAAAAGATAAAATAACTGAGAAAAAGCTGCTCACATGAGGTGAGATAAGAAAATAAATTTCTGACACTGCTGCATAGCTGTTTTTAGGTGGTAGCTATTCTGCACAACCTTTTTTGGCACTATTATCATTTCAATGTCACAAGAAAAACAATAAATATGCTAGCACAAGTAAATCTTCTCATAATTTACTTTATACTGTAGTAGTTTTTTTTAAATCCAGCATTTGCTCTCAAGCACACTACTTCAATTTGCTATTCAAGATCACTTCTGTTTTATTGTAAACTTACGACAAAATTCCAGCATGCACAATAAAAATAACATATACATTGATGGCACAGAACAACATTCATAACTGCAAATGGTGTGCCTAGTGTACACTTATGTCAGAACTGCACTGTGTACAATTATAAACCATTCATCTCTGTAGGTTAGGAACAGTTTGTTGATCCCAAGGTTTGACATGCATAATGTGTTTAATTGCGTTGATCATAGGTGCTTGCACTAGAGACAATGGGGCATAATACACTGTTTTTATGCCATGCAAACTTGACTGCATGCCATGCTCATCATATACAAAGAAAAATTTTGACATTGATTGATTGAAGGGGTTGCGTTGCTATCCTAAACAAACACATAGCATTAATAATAGAAAAAAAAAGCTATTTCAGACTTAATAAAAAGTATGAGTGTATAATCTAACATTAATGAAGCATGTATTGCACAAAAGTGATTTTACACTCAATAAAAATTATGTGTGTATAATTTACTGCTATACATAACCTAATAAACATTACCTTCAGTTCAAACATCCAAAATGCATCCGTCTTCACTATGTTCTGACTTGTAAAAACGTTTTTTTTAAATCAAAACTGACATAAAACTTGCAACGTCGACAATACTGAAGTCAAAGTAACCGCTTAGCAACCTAGACGTGACGTAACGGCAACCCGCAGATTTCCGCTGCTGTGATTGGCTGAAAAAGCCCTGTGGTTCGAATTCGGAAACATTTTGGAAATATGCCTCCCGGGGACGAATCCCGATCAAGGTTTTTTATGTCTGTATGTGGGTCAGGCGCGCCAGACCGTTCAGCCAAGTTCCAGTTCAATCTGGCTTCGTAGAAAGCGATTTTGTTGTTTTGTTATACTTCTGTTATTGCAAGTTTACAATTTAATTAGTTTAAAGTTTGATTTAGAGTAATTTGACTTCGAGAAACGATACATTTTCTTTGTTTGTGACTGCTTAAATCAAAACTAATGTAAAACAGGTACGTGACAGAATATTCTAAACCGTCTGAAGCCAGTGAACAAAATCTGAACTTCTCATTTTGTAACACTTAACGGCAATTACTACCGTAATTTTGACTTTTGTTGGATTGTTAAAGTTTATACTTGTTGTTTCGTTCAGGCTCGACCCACCTTGGTATCAGCTTTGACGTTGACGTCGTCGAGTTTGTGGCGAAAAAAATGAAAAGTCGGGGTTTTTGACGTCGTTTTGGTTAAAAAAATGGTGTATGAAAATGTACGGTACTAAGATACTTATCAAAAGTGTAGCCTAGTTATAATTAAACTATCACAAACACCAAATGGGGAATTTTAAGGTGACATGCTAATTGTTAAGGCGCCAACGGTAATGATATGTCACTACTTTACCTTAGCTAGGCTATTGACACAGATTGACAAAAGTAAGCGCTTCAAAACGAATAACACAAAGGTGGGCAGCAGTTATAGAACTGTTGCTGGTGTCGAAAGTTGACTATATCCGCCAGGTGCAGACTAACAGCTAACCACAACAATTTAACAAGAAATGACAGAGAGACAAGATATTTACCGTTTTACACAATAAGTCCAACAAATATTAAACAAATAAAATGAAACCGATGACTCAAGCAGTATAACTCGATAGCGTTTCCTCGCTGTGCCAGGTACTTTCGGTTTCTTGAACTCAACTACATGGTGTTTGTTGACCTAAAGATATTCTTTGAGATAATTTTGTATTTTGTTGATAAACTTGGCAATGTTTTGTCCCATCACTGTTTTTATCATTTAGAGCAGAGGTGCCCAACCCGTCGATCGCGGTCGACTGGTCGATCTCGGACTGATATCAAGTCGATCGCGAGGGTTACAGAAAATTATTTTAAATAGTTGCTTTGTAACGCGTTGCTGTACAGAGATGACTTTATTGTGTGAAATAATCATAAGGATGTGTTAATAAGTTCATAAGTAGACACTTCGTTACGTTACAAAAGTAATAGTTGCAGTAGTTATTGTTACTTTGTTCTGGTACTTGCTATGCCTTTGCTATTTTGTATTGGAATGGTAGATCTCGAGAGTTGGACTACTTCAAAAGTCGATCTTGAGTCAAAAAGGTTGGGCACCCCTGATTTAGAGCATGTGGTTAATAGTTTTATTTCTGTTACGAATAAAATAACCCGTTATTTTTTGACTAGTTTGTTGTCAGTTTAATTCAACATGAAAACAGATATAAAGAAATACCGGATCGCTCCGGCAAGAAGTGTTCTACTTCCATCACTTATTGGTTGCTGTTGTATGTTTATCTCCTGCGAAATAATTCTGTGGATCCCTACATGTTGTTTTAAGATAAATTCCGGATGGAATAAAATTTTGATTCTTAACTTTGATTGTGCACACTTTTCACAAAGTTAAAACCTCGATGCCCACGAGTTCTTGATTTGATTTTTTTATTGGCTTTATGTTGGTGAAAGATCTCAAACCATTTCGGTGGGACGAAATTAAATCTATAGCGCCATTTAGCGGCGGTAAACAACTCGGTGAAAAGGAAGCTCAACAGAACTAGGATGTTGCCAAACACGCAAAGTTAATTTTAAAACTTTCGTGTGGACGAATTTAACTGACAGCGAGCAATTCATCTTTGTTCACTGTGACGTCATAATCCGGTAAATTTCCACTGGAATCCCTTTCAAAACAAAATATTATGTTTGTCGCAAAATTGATCATTAAACTGAGTTTAGCCTTCGCACAACTGCACAAGGCAAGTCAATACGCAACAAATAAATTTAGGTAAATAAAACTTCTCATGCATATTGGATTGGTGTGAATGTGCGGAAGACCAATATTAACCACAAGCCATCAGACGCCTTGTTATCGAAATCAGTGCTGATTTATAAAACTCATCTTCCCATTTTGATAACACAGTAATCTTCAATAAAAAGCAAATTGCCAGCGACGTAGAGTAAAACGTATTCATTTTATTAAAACAAACGTTTCGACAAAACTATTGTCATCATCAGTGTAAAATGTAATTCCTGTATATAAACGCGCTTGTTTCCAATTGTGCATTACATTTTACACTGATGATGACAATAGTTTTGTCGAAACGTTTGTTTTAATAAAATGAATACGTTTTACTCTACGTCGCTGGCAATTTGCTTTTTATTAAAGCTATTATTCAAGTCCGTGTCTTGTGTACCTAACAGTAGTCTTTCTAGTCGTAAAAAGTAAACGCGACAAGCCTTATTACCTATATTTTTCTTTTCAACTCGCCCCTAGGGCGCACTGGGAACATTACGTTTTCCTTTGCTCTCGAAACTGCGATTTTTAACACGCGGTGCCGCTAAATTTCACCTTTCCCAAGCAGTAGTCACACTTAGCGTTATATCTACAACACGGACCTACTTTTGCTTTTTTTTTTTTTTGCTGGTTTGCTATGCGAATCACTACTCGCGATCGTTACTATCGTTTTTTTGGATTTTTGTTCGAAAATCTGCTTAAACAAAAATTTCAAGACTCTTGAGATTTAATTTCTCCTTTCTCGAGAGACAAAAAGGCGAGAAATAGAGGAACCCTAGTGTAAATGATTCCCCGACGAGGTTATTGATATTTTATTTATGTACCTGTGGCATGTTTTGAGTGAAATCAGTGGTAGATTGAACCATAATTACTGGTGTCCCCTGAACCAAAACATTGTTGGTGCGCGGAGATGTTGTGAAGGTCTGGATATGAACAGGTACTCCAACCTGCTTCGAGCTTTGTGTGACAAACTGATTTCTATTTTCAGCAACAGACGCAATAAGTTGATATTGGCTTGTTTGGTAGATGGTAGCCGGACTAAACAGACATTTTTTGTGCAAATACACGTTTAACAAATTTGTGAACGGATTTAAAACGTCTACAGCAAAAATATCACGCAGTACGAGGCTAAACTTACTTAATATTTTTTGTGAATTCCCAGGCTGTTGGTTCATCGTAAAGTCGAGTGACCTTCATCGCTTGCAGAGCCAAGTCAAAACAATTTACAGAAACATTGCAAAGCCACAAAAACGCATCTTTAACCTCGTTAAGCTTAATAATCAGCTTGATTAGTACGTCGTGTCGCGTGTCTCGTTATTATTTGCGTCGCGACATTGTTGTCACGAAGACGACAAAATACAAAATCGAGGAATACCGGACAAATACATATTGTTGAACAATAACCGTGTTTAAATGTATGTTTTTTATATTTCTCGCTGTGCTTTTTATTTCAAGCAGTCCGTTTTTATTAGTTTACTCGTGGAGATTATCGCATATTAACACCCACATTTGTGCACAATGAACATAAACACACAAGATGTTTGACGATGTAATTTGGATAAAGTTTAACCTAGATTAAATTGTTAATTTCAATCAACAATGACCACAACTAACACTATGTCACTATGTGTCTGGTTTTTGAGGCACACTTGCTTTTAGATATTTATTAAATACAAAAAGGAGGACTTTTGAGCGTCGTTTTGTCCTTGGAGGACAACCTGCTTTAAAGGATGAAATGTCCTACAAAAAAAGAACCCGTATGGTAGGCATATTGTAAGTGATGCCCTAAACGTTACAAATTATTAGTATTAGTAAAAATAAACGGCAGTGAAATATTCTATTTTTCCATGTTCTAGTCTTAGCAGTCTGGTGATTTAATAATTTGAAAACAACAATATTTCTATAATTTGTGATTAACATGAACTGGAGTGAGTTGGATTACCATGGCAACGATGTTATCAGAAAACTTTACAAACTTTTTCGTATTTTAGTGAAATTTTAGGTAAATATAATTTTGCTCGCAAACAATTTGAGTTGTAAAACCTGTTTGTTAAAACATAACTTAAAGTTTGTTTCAAAATTCGTGTTTATTAGAACAAATATCGCAGATAATGAAACCAACAAAAACAACACAGTTGTCAAAATTAGAACTTTGCTTTCAGTTTAACTTTCATCGCAGTAAGAACCATTAAAACTTTCATCATCGTTGCTGTCAGAATCCTCTGAGGAAAACGATCCATCTTCATGCCACAATCCCCTGATAGTTAAAAGCTAGAAACAACAACAAAAACATTTAGCAAAAATATTTCTAAACAATATTGAATAAAATTCCGAAATGTAGATGAAACAGAACAGACAATCTTACGGGAAGTCCGAGTCTTTGGAGTTCTGCTTGTAAATTCCGTTTCCCATCATCAGAAATTCCGCAATCTTTCAGCCACAACTCCCGCACATTGTCTAAACAATCACCAATAACTCCGACTCCGTCATCACCCAACTTGTTGAAATTCAGATCAAGATGTTCCATCTGTGCAAGATTTAATGATTATTTGTTGCAAAAATTTATCAAAAAATGATTTCTATGATTGAAATGTCACATGACCAGTGACGTAATTTTGACACTAATTAGTTACTTTATTTCACTTTACTTTCGGGTTTTTATTATCATTAAAAATCATACCGGCGTTTGGAGGGGTTTGATTTTTTCACACAAAACTTTCAAACCAGTCGCAGAAATCCCGCAACCCTGCAGACTCAACATCTGCACATTGTTTAAACAAACACAAATAAATCCGACTCCGTCATCTCCGAACTTGTTCCAACCCAGTTTAAGAAATTCCATCTGCGCAAGATTTGATGATTATTTGTTGCAAACATTTAATTGAAAAAAGTAATTTTAATGGTTTAGTCTCACGTGACCAGTGACGTAATTGCGTTAATTAATTTACCGGTTTAAGTATTTGGAAAACAATGAGAAAACATTCAAGAAAAACCTTATGTTCGAGATTAGAGATTCCTTTACAAATCATCTTCAGTGATTCTAAGTTCAGGTTGCAGTTTATAACATCCAGCAACTCAACAGGTTGATTCAATTTCGGGAGGATTTGACCCAAGGCGTGAGCTGTACTGGATGTGATAGGGGTGGGGCTGAATACTAATTTCACAGGAAGACACTTCACATGGAAATGCTTTTCATTATCCGAGCATTCTTGTAGGTCACTCACGAACTCTAACAAAAAAGTTGCTGACACATTAAAATGTCTAGTAGAGAACGTGCAACTGCATTTTGCAATTATATTTGCACATACAACATTTAAAGAGTTCTTGCAGTGCCTAGAATTACGGCTAACTGGACTTTTTTCATGTCATATTTATTTCACATATTTTTGAAGAATTATAATAATGCGTCCCTTCTACTACAAAAAATAATTTAAAGCAAACGTTAGCTTACTTGGTTATTGGCTACACTTTGCCAGCCAAGGTTTTAGGCAATAAGAACCATTAAGTGGCAAAAATTTAAAGAAAATTGCGAAAGAAAATTAAACACGCCCTACCTCTGCAACTAGTGAACTAATACTGATCTGAAAATTCACCCGATTTCTCAACAAGTGCTCAATTATAAGCGCTTGTGTTATGAAAAAATCCCCGTTTCTTATCGGGCGGTGTTATAATTTTAGAACATGTGTTATAACACAGCCCGATTTTATCGGCAATGGTAGTGAAGCATTAAATTTATTTTTTATTGAAAAATATTATTTTTTCTGTGGAAATAATCGAAGGTGAAATGAGTTTTACATGAAATTGGCTGTTATGACAAAAGCAAACGCATTTTAAGCAGTGAAATAGCAGCAGTACCAGATTCTCCTCGATTGTAAACTGTAAAATACAAAATGGGCCAAGGTTGTTGTATCTAATAGGCATCCATATTCTGATAACAAATGGAGTAATGAAAAGTGACAGTTCAGGGTGGGGGAAGCATTTCTAGTGCTTCATCAAGCAAACTAAGGCCTAGCACACTATCAAATGAAGGACTTGGGACTTTGGATTTGAAAAGCAATGATACATGGTAAGTGGTTGTCAATTGTCATGATATTCCTGCAATTCTTAACTGTTTCTATTATTTTAGCATATGGTAATTTGTTATTTTTTTAGGCATGTTTTAAAATATGGTAGCTCATCTCTAGTGTGATCCTGGTTTTGTAAAACATTGGCTTTCATTTCTCCTGGCCTAACTCAAGCATTTTTGTGTAAACTCCTACTTGTCAAATTAAATGTTGCATACACTTTTTCTTTTATTTTTTGTTGCAGTTACACATCTGGGAAACTGAATAGAAGCAGAATCATTCCAAAGATAATTCAAGATTGCCTTGGACAACATGGAAGAAAGTAATTGATTGTGGAAGAATGGTGTGGGTGAAATGAGCTCACTGAAGTGTCAGCTAAATCATTGATGCATACTAAATGATTCTTGCCTCACTTGCAGGGGAACTTTTTATTTTAAGATATTCACCACACACTTCAGTTTTGCATGAATCAAATCGAAATATGTGTGTTTTTTGCCACTGTACTACCCGAAGGCAGGTTTATTTAACAATTCTTGTGCCCAATTGAAAGCAAACTTGTTATGTTAGATGTGTTCAATGATCTGTTGGTGTTATTTTAATCTCGTACCCAAATTAAGGCAAAATTGTTGTGTTGGTTAGATGTGTTTAAACATTTGTTGGTATTAACGCTGTCTTACTTACATGACATCATCATGGCGTCGTTAAAAAAGCATCTTTTGGGTAAATATTTATACATTTTCACTTTGATGTAGACTCTTTCAGTAAAAGTGATTCATCAGACAGAAATGAAAAACCTTTATTTTCAACCAGTAATCTCTATGATAGCTTGTTTGATACAACCTCATCTTTCACATGGTAGCTGGTTTAATTTTATTTCAGTAACTCGCAACACATTGCATTTTCAGCTGAACAATGTTGTTTCACCTTTTTTGTTTCTCAGTCTGTTTACTTGATGACCCCTTTTTAGCGTACTCATTGTAAATGCAGGTTTTTGCTTGATAAATCAATCTTGTAATTATTTATCCTCTTCACATTTATTTCTTCTTTCATATAAGTGTGGCACCCAATATGAGTAGGTTATTGTGTGGAAATTGGGTTTATGAGGTGCTTTATTTTTTCAATAATAAGATGTTGCCCTTAACTGTGCATTTGTTATTTCATCATTTTAAGTACTAGTCTTAACTGGTTTAAAATCACAAAGGGCTTGATGTAAACAAAAACGGTTTTCACAGGTCAACTCTAAACTACATGTAGTAAACGCATAAAAAATATCTTTAGAATCTAACCACCACATGATAAATGAGAGGCGTACATATAAGCGAACGAAGGGCATGACCACTTTAAAAATGATTTTTCGCGCTGACGACCCTTGTAGCATATACAGGCTCCAGATCACAAGCGGTTTAAGTCAAATGAAAACGGTTTTTACAGGTCAACTCTAAAATACATCTAGTAAACACATACCAAAT
>NW_027649103.1:0-12198 GCF_965637545.1 Phallusia mammillata
CTTGTGTGGTGCTCTGTAAAACTAATTGCACGCAAATGCTGAAGAGTCAAGAGCTTTAATAAAAAATAACACTATAATGGGGGGCGATTTTGAACCAGTGCCCTAGCAAGGGGGGCAATTTCGCTAAAAAGGTTGAAGACCACTGCTTTAGAGGAATGTTCCTTTGACGAAAATATTGTGTTATTCAAAGTAATTTAACTTGGAACTCCCAAAAATAAAATATTGTGTTATTCATTGTTTCTGATGAAACTAACAAACCACGCAACAAAAAAGGAATTTTCAATTTTAAAAAGTTGTTGTTTTGGTTTCAAATTATGCTGAAATTATTGAACTTCTACACTACAAGTTTTGATGGCATAACATCACTGCAATCTATAGTTTTTGTCTTATTATGTTTTAATGTGTTGGTGTTATTGGCAAGTTGCTTTGCTAAGACATGGTTAACAGCATTGCTCTGAAAAATAATAATTTGCAATAAGAGTAATCAATTTGTAGTAATATTGGGACTTTATATTTGTGTTCGAACTTTAGTTTGTGCAATGAAAACGGCATTCACTGGCTACAATTCATCATTTTTATTAACTTGCATGTTTTAATGCAGGTGTTGCATATCCAACTCCACACTTTGCAGAATACCAGACCTCTTTAGCTGATTGGCAAAACTCAATTTCCTTGATGACATATAAGGTAGTGTTGGCTGTTGCTGCATTCAATCCCACCTCAATTAGTCACTTAGTACTTCCTGTTATTTGATGCAAGTCTGATCAGGAAAAAAGTTTCCACTGTCAGTTTTACAATGCTTGGGCTGGAAATAATATTCATCAACTCAGCTGATCAAGAGTATTTCCTTGTAGAAAGTATAACTTGTTAGTGCTGCTATGCACTGCATACATAGTTCATTTCATGCTGCAACATTACTCAAGTAAATATGTCAAAAGAAAGGTAAGTGTTCAAAAGCATGTAGATTTTGTAACTGGTTGAAGCTTTGCACTTAATTTGAAATCAATGTCCAGTTTTGTTTTGTGGGGCACAATGAAAATGTGTTTATGCTGATTTGGAAAAATAAACTAACAGTAAATGTTTGATTAATTTGTAATTATTGTGAAACACTTAGCACAAGTTTGTAGGTTAAAATTATTAGCAGGTAATAGGAAGTGTTTTTATGAAAACAGTACAAATGTTACCTTTTGAGAAGGACTATTTATACTCTGAAAACTAATTATTGTATTCAGTGTACCACCATCAGTTTCTGATGATCAAGCAGCTGGAGAAAGTATTGGCAACATAAAAAAACAAATTCGACGAGCCAATTGGCCCGAATATCTCAGAAAACTTGGGTTTTCAGACAACACTGTGGAGCAATGTGTCAGTAAAAATGAAGTGAGGTTAAATCCATACTGGATCAAATTGCAAGGTAATCACCTCACAGGCAGTGATTTTTAATTTTTACAGGTATGCCATGTAACATGACATAATTTAGTGACTTACTAAATGTCTTAAAAAAGATTTGGTATGTATTTGCCAAATGTGGTTCACAGAGGATAAACTTGTATATCATGTGGTTGACAACTTAATATCTTTGGTGGCACCAGCTTCCCGTCACCCTGTCAGTGGGTGGCAGCGACTCCCCGTCACCCTGTCAGTGGGTGGCAGTACTGTGTGCAACAACACTGTTGTTGTTGTGTTGTCTTTACATTTCAATGCTGCTTAAAGATGTTTCACAATTGTTATAAATGTTAACACTTCAGATTTTGTGAGACAATAATGCAGGAAACCAGAGATTTTTTGATCATACATTTGACTCCTTATTTTGTGTAAGCAGATGAACAGGGCAGACTTATTATTGGTCTGGAAAAAATGGTAGCAGAAGAGATATTCACTTCGAAACGAAATGAAAAAGTTGATCAAATTTTGGCTTACAACTGGGTCAAGAAATCTGTTGTGCGAAGTAAGTTGGAACTATTTAAAGTATGTTTTAAATCAGAGAAGAATTAAACTAATGATTCTTAACCAGGGGAGGCTTAAATCCTAGATTACTTACTTAGTATACTTTAAACTAGAATCTTCCATCTCGTTAGATGGTGGATAATGACTATTGTGAACCTGTGTTTATTGATATAAATTTATTAAAACATGCTTTGCCTTTGGATATCGATGATGCCACAACGGCAGAATATATTTATCGTGACTTAATGTTTTAATAAATCTCCTAATAAATATAGAAATTTGATTTAAATTTAACCCTAAACTGCATTGTTGAGTTTTAATATTGTGTTATAGTTTAGTACAAATATCACATTATCTTCTGTACATTAAAACAGGGGTCCGCAAATAGTGGGTCGCGACCCAAATTTGGGTCGCAAGACCTTCCAGCCTGGGTCGTGAAATATTTCAAAATTTCCCATGAATATAAGCATCGCATCTACAGTATTAATGAACTTCGACTTTTGTCAATATTTTAATTATGGGTCCCCTTCCCTGAAGGGGACACATATTGATTTTACTCGAATTGTTTGTTTTTTTCTTGCTTTTTTTTTCTTCCCAAAGTTTGTCCGACTTGTTTTTCCATCAAATGTTTGATGGATTTGGCTGAAATTTACACAGATGGTAGATATAGTTATGTAGATGTGCATCCCACTTTGTTTTTGTTGATAACCCCAGTATTTACCCCGCTCGCCCCCTAAAATGGGTGTTTTTACCCAAAGTTTGTCCGACTTGTTTTTCCATCAAATGTTTGATGGATTTGACTGAAATTTACACAGATGGTAGATATATTCATGTAGATGTGCATCCCACTGTGTCGATTGTTGTGTTCAACCCAGTAGTCCTAACATTTACCCCACAAGCCCCTAAAGTGTAAAACGTATTTGTATGTTACTGGGCACCACAAACGAAAGATTTATTTGGAGCAATAGTGTTACAAGGGCAACCAGTTGTATGTTGCTCGTTGGTGGGTTGTTTGGTGGTCGTTTTTGCGGCATGGCAGTTAGGGGCTTGTTAACAGCCCTATGACGTCAGAAACAGTAACGGTTGTTGCTCAAAACACCTCTAGTGGTCGAAATTTTGAACATTGGCGGATTGGGCTGAAATTTTGCAGTACTATTGGATTGGGTCATTGTGGTTTTATATATGTTTGTGTGTCGAACCCAATTAGTTGCCCTACTAGCCCCTAAAATGGGTCAGTTTTTTAAAACGTTAAATAGGACATACTTCAAACAATATCTGGGGTGAATCTAATTTTAAAGTTTGTATTCTACATAGTATTATTATTTAAGCCCAGTGCCGATCACTGTGTTTTACCTTACAACACCCGACTTTCTCATGGTTATCTCTTGAATTGCATTATTTTCAACTTTGCATGTGTGGGGACCCATGAGTTTTTGCCTGCAGAAACGACTAAAGTTATAAAAAATGATGGCTAATATGGGACCCAATACAAAATAAGCATAGGAAATATATTTATGTTTTAAAATAGTTTATAGTGTATATGCAAGGGCAATATGTGCTAAGCCACCCTTCTAGTTATTATTGCATTGTTACATAAAACTAAGTATAGCTGTTACATTCAGTCTATGTAACTATATGCAATAAGCTGCAGACAGTGCACACTGTTTCGACCTATAAGGTCTCATCAGTGCAGCTGGTGACGAGACATAGGTCGTATTGGCTATTGTAGCCATCTAAATGCACTCCAGTTTGTTGGGAGAACAATGCAGATAATCTGATTCGACTTAATCTGTTTGATGCCCCAATTGGACTTGAACCATAGCTGCTAAACTGATGAGACATTATAGGTCAAAACAGTGTGGGCCGGGTGACGCTTACTTATCACATGTGAACAGTTTTATACCTGTTTAGCATTTAATAGTTGTTTGTCATAGCACTATTGGTAAAAACATCTATAACAGGGTTTTATCTTTTATAACACATGATCATAACTCAGCAAAATCAAAAAACATGGCAGTAATTGCTTACATTAAACCCTTTAACCCAGATCAGTTAAAACTTTGTTGCCTATTTAATATTGAACTACTTAAATATACTTGGAGGTGGGCAGCAGAAAAACTTAAATCAAATTTTGCCGAGTTTTTATTTTTTGTAACAGCGCATATAGTTAAGAGTTTTTTATTTATTTTAAACTGGTTGTTATTCTGTTGCTTTGAGAAAATACAAAACATCCAACCATGTTTTGTTTCAGCTTCTGTAAAGAAAATTGCAAAAGCTCTAAAAAACATTGAGCTTGTTGCTCCTGACATTTCCAAACCAGAATCAAAAGCAGCTGGATCTTCAACTAAAGGTTGGTTCATTTGTACTCATGAAAACCTCAAGGTATTTGGGGGTTAGTTGTTCCACTCATAACAGATTAGGTCTGCAAGGAGTATTGTCATAAACTAACACAATCATCAAAGCATTTGTTTGGCACAATATTGCTGCGACAGGCAAGATATGAATGTGATTGCAGAGCCTGTGTAGCTCAATTAGAAAATCTCAAAAACAGATAAGCTCCTGTTGTGGGTTCAAATCCCACCACAGCCTATACTTACATTTAAATCATAAGAATGCCAGTTTGATTTGGTTTAAAGGTAAAACACAGTGTTACTTGAAAGTATATTTAAGTTTTTTTAATTTTAGCCGACTCATGTTCAAGTGATGATGAATCAGATTCACAAAGTTCATCTGAACCTGACTGGAAAGAGATAATATCAGGTTGTAACTTTCTTTTTCGAGCATTTATTTTTCAACTAATTGGATCCAAAAGAGTAGAAAAACTTTAATTATCAATAATCAAAATCATTAATTGAAGACATATTTATTGTTAAGACTTATTCATGTTGGTGATAAATGGTTAAAATCATACCAAATCAACTAAATAAAACATGTATCATAAACGTTAAGACCCAAACTATTAAATTATATCGCCTAGTTGCATTTTTAAGTGGTTTATGGCAACCACACAAAGCCATTATTACTTTGAAATATCAAGTAAATTGGCATGCAGCACTCTAAAGGTTGCCGACCCTGTTGAGTGATTTAAAAACATATATTGAATGCAATGTTCCTTAAGGGTTATAAGCTGAAAAGTTTGGTAGGTCCTGTGAACTATGGGCCAAAATTAGGAAATTCAAAGCGAAAAGTGTATTTTTTTGGTCGAAAACACAACAGCAAAACAAAAATGAGACAAGCAGCTGAACAACAGACTCTGTGTGACATAATGTGATCAGGTGTTGTTCTGCTCACTGACATCAAAATAAAACACAAATTATTGCAGCCACATAAATGAATACAAGTGTTAAATTTTATCACCAACATTATTTCAAGCATATATCTTGGAATATATATCACAAAACTGTTCACTTTTAATTCCTAACTGCTCAAAATCCAATTATATCTTTCAAGACTTTAAAAACTATTGAAAGCAAATTATTCCATAAAACTGCAGCAACACATTTAGGTTAAATGTTGCTACTACAGTTGCGATTTGGTATGATTTTAACCTCAACACAACACAAATTATAACAGAAGAACACAAGTTTCATAACATATACATTAATAAAATGTTAGTGTCATGATAAGAGAAAAACAGAATCCACAGATAGTAACTGACTGTGTTTCAAACAGTTTCAGACTTGGAAAAACAATCTTTGAAAAAACTTTGCCTGAAATTTGCAAAAGCAATAGCTGATTCAACAAACCGTGTCCCTCTGCAAGCAACAAAACAAGAGAATGTGAGTGAAGAAGAATTTGGAAATACAAGCAGCTGGTTGTTTAAAAAACAAACTGACAAAAAGAATATACCTCCAGAAAGTTTATTTGAGGAAGCATCACGTTCATATGATGAGAAAGCAAAATCATCATATGAAACAACCAACAAACAGCAGCAAAATGTGGCCGGTCTAACAGGAATTGCTGGAATAGGAAAGACCACATATTGCAAATTTGTCTCGAAACATTGGATTGAGTCACATCCAAATGCTTTTGTGTTCTATATTTCCATACGTCAAGTTGACTTCATGGAAAAAAGCAATCTTTTAAAGTTCCTTCTTGTGTCTACTGATCATGAATACAAATTCAAACCAGAAACAGATGATGCGATTTTAGATGAAATTAACAAATCTTCAGACACACTGATTGTTATTGATGGGCTTGATGAAGCAGAAATAACAGGTGATTTTTCCAAACACCCACATGGCATGTCACTCCATCAAGAAAAAATGCCTTACTGTATCCTGATGAATCTGCTGAACTGTCGCTTACTTCCCAATGCAAAAAAGTTAATTGCTTCCCGACCAAATGCTTTTCTGAACTTCAACCCAGAATGCAAGCCAGTATTTATGCTACAAGTTTTAGGTCTGAGCAAAGAATCTCAGAATCTTCTCTGCAAACAGTATTCCAAAACGGAACAGCAACAAAAACATGTCCAAGATGAGCTGGAAAAACAACCCAATGTATCTGCTTTGTTGTTTATTCCAATCTTTGCAAGATTGATTATTTCATACTTTGTTGAAAACCTGGAGTCAAACAAACCAGTTTTGTCCATTTCTGATGTATTTTTGAATCAACTTAAGCAATGGCAGAAAAACCCAAAATTTCACACAGATTTGGAGCATTTAAAGCAACTAACCAATATGGCTTTGAATGGTGTTGAAAACCGTCAATTTTCATTTCCCTGCCAAGATTTTGTGACACATGGCATAGAAATGAAATTTATTGAGCCATTCATGTGTGCTCATGCCAAGCATCAACATGGTATGTTGGTTTTGGATGGGGAAAAAACATTTTTCTTCATTCATGCCACATGGCAGGAGTTTTTAGCTGCACTTCATCTCATGGTGTTTGCATCCTATGAGGAATTCTCTTCCAAGATTCAACAGATATTCCAACAAAGTTCCTGGGAGGTGGTTGTCCGCTTTCTGTTTGGATTCTGTCATCAAAAAGTTCAAGAAAAAATAATATTCTTGTTTCCGAAAGCCCAGGAAATAAACAGAAAAAAACAACTTGTAAAAACACAAGCCAGGAAGCTTCTACCAAATTTGAGTGAATTACCTTCTGATATCCCAGTAACAGTAGACAGATATTTTGATGATGTCATAGAATCAACTTCACAAATAAACAAGTTCAAATCAAGAGAAAAAGATTCCACACTTTCCAACATATGCAGTTGGGCAAATGAGGCCAAAGACGATGATTTAACCAAGGCTGTTGCCAATTCCCTTCCCAACCCATTGTTACTATCAGGAGATTTTCTTTCCCACCAAGTAATGAGTTTCTGTCATGTCCTATCAGCTGCTGAAGAATCTCACATACTTAATGTGGGGGATTGGCAGAATCGATCCACTTTTACTGGACTGGGTCTACATACATTACTGAGCACCATTCAGCAATCCACACACAAAGTAAAAACTTTAAATTTATTTTTGACATAAAAATGTTAGTTTTGTTATAATTTTATAGAATATTAATATAAACCAGTAATGTAAACCGGTATAAGAAGATTTTACAAGCTTTCATTTTTTTTCATTGTATTCTGTTAATGTGCACCAAACACATGATATTATCATTACATATCATAAAAAAAAACAGGACACAGCTGCAAAAACCCATCAGTTGTAAATATGCAAAAACAATTTTAAAAGAAAGGGAACAGTTATACTTTAGTATTAAATTATGTTTATTAAAAACATCATAATACAGACAGCAAAATGTGTTGTATTTTTATAAGAGGTTTTGGCCTGGTTTTGTTTATTGTTACCAGCCTAATGCACTTTAATATTTTTTGACAGATACCCAAGTTGCATTTGAAGGATGTTGACATAACAGGGGATTTTGAGATTATCTTGGAGCTTCTTCCTGGTATCACTGAACTGACACTATGGACGTGTGGTTTGACAATTCCTATGGTGGAAACCCTGGTTGGTGTCATCACACAACACAACATCCATGTATGTGATTTTGTAGTTTGCAGGATATTGATGACTGATTTTTAATTTTTTACTGGTTAAATATCTTTAAAATGCAAAGGGCAATCATTTCAAATTTGTGTCTTACAGTTGTCTCATCTTCACTTGTCTTTCAACAACCTCATTGGTGTTGGGAGGTATCTGGCCAAATCCATCGACTTGATTCAGGCATTATCGCTTGTAAATTGCAACTTGAAAGAAGATGATTTTAATGAAGTAGCTGAAGCCACAGCAAAGCGAGATACAAATGTAAGTTTAGTGTTTTTACTTTTTAACATCCAAACTATTATATGATGAAGTTTGTTGGGTTTTATGTGACAAGATGAAATAAAGTTACAAACAAGTAAGTTTCATCAGAACTTAATGAATATTTAGTTTTCCAAATTTACCAGTTGATTGTTTGTAACTTTCAACTTGTTTGGAAAAAAAATAATTGAGCTCCTAATATCTATGTATTATGATTGGTGTTTGTTACATAACAGTACTGTTGTAATAAAGACAATGGAAAACAATTGTGAGTGTCATGCAAAAACAATGAGCAATTGTTTAACCATTGTCTGTTTTAAGAATTTCAACACAAATAAAATGTTACAGATATATTCCAGGTAACAGATGCATGTTGGTGTTTTGTAGATGAGCTGGCTGGACTTGAGTGAAAATGTGATGTCGAAGAAAGTTTTGGACAGTTTTGCACCGGGCATCCATAAACTTGATGGGATGCGGTTGGCAAAATGTTTAGTCACAGGTGATGGTCTTGAACAACTGTGCCATGAAATCAGCAAGCGGCAAAAACCAGTAAGATAAAACTGTTTTGTTATTTTTGCAAAGCTCAGCAAAATGAAGGCTTTGCTTATTATAACTTTTTTTTTATTACCTCTTCCAGTTTTTTCTGTAAATGTTATTATAAAGTGTTATCAAAAAGATGTTGCAAAATTAAAAGTATTCTCACTCCTTATTACAATATTAAATCACAAGGCAAAGTTTATTGGCAAAATTATTTTTCACACATAATCAGTATTTAATTAAACTTGGTTACATAAATTATGGAATCCAGTAACATAAGCTTACTTCATGTTACTGTGTCATAACATATTAAAAACTGGAAGTTTATAAATTTTACAAAAACACTTGTATTGCTTTTCCTTACAGTTTTTCCTTTCACATTAACTTTCATGCTGATTTGTTTGCAGATGAATTTACTCTTCCTGGGAGAAAACGACATTGGGTTGATTGGTGTCAATCATGTGTCATCTTGTGTATACAACATTCGTCAACTGTTCTTTAAAGATTGCAATTTAACCATCACTTGCTTGCAAGCATTGATTGCTGCCATCCTCAACATGAACCACTCAGTGAGTTGCAAACTTATATTTGAACACAACATAATTTTTAGTGTTTGTTTCGGTAAGGTGACTTAAAAATGCCAAAGCTAGGTTTAAACCACAAACCTAACCACTATAGGGATTGTATTGACCACTCAACTAATGTTGCAGTAAAAATGTTTTGTGAATTGCTTAGATTTGGAAGTTTATATTCACAACATTTCATAACACTGCTTAATGTGAGAACCTAATGTCACTAAGTATATTTCACAGTTCAAAATTTTTGATCCCGATTTACCTCACGCAGTAGTTGAGTTGAAACAGTCACAATGGATTTTTTGTGTCTATCCCCAATAATATTTACTTTATTCCGGTTTAACACTTTTGTATTTACTTTTGGGTTTTTTACATATTATTTGTTGCATTTAGGTACAAAATTCAGTTTTAAAAATCCTAACCAGAAACAAACAAGCCAGTATATTAGTGTAAAACATCCCGTTTCAATACTTGTGTCGATGATGTTTCAATAGCAACATTTGTTGTTTTGTTTTTAAGATTGTTAAAAAATATGTTGTGTTATTTGCATGTCACAAATGACATTTATCTTAACAAGCTAAAAAAAATTAAACTAATAAAACCTTTTATGTTTACAGATGGTTTATTTGGATCTCTCCAAAAACAAGTTTGGTGATGAGGGGGCAATTGCTGTGGCCCCTTGTTTGGAAAAAGTTGAAAAGCTTAATGTTTCAGAGTGTGACATCACACTAGTTGGGGCAGAAGCTTTGCATAAAGCCAACCGCAAACTGGTGAGTTAAATTTATTCCTTTATTTTCTTTCACAAGTGCAAAGTGAGAAAACGTAACAACCTTTTGCAAGAAAACTACTGCAGTGCCGTAATTAAAAACAATAACTTATTATTAGGTAATAAACAAAATATTTTCTTGTTCAATGCATAGATGCAGTCTTGAACAAGGCATTTTGTTGTTTGCCAATAAACAAGAATATGTTTCTGTTTTTGTACTAGAGTTTAAAAAACAAATTCAGTACTGGCAATTTTTATGGGAATTAAAACACAGAATTTGTTGTTTTTAGTAATGACTCAAATGTATTTTTGTCATTGTAACGTACATCTGTCACTCTGGTAGTCATTTGAAAACACTACAATATGTAATTTTCGATGAACGTTCACAAATAACGAACATTAAGAGTCATATTATTTTGCACTGAACTTGGTGGTATGTAAGTGGTAAAATTATGTTGTTATTTTGCAGAATCGCCAGATTTGGGGTCTTCCAGACATACTACAAGCAACTGAAGCAAGCAGTGTTAAGAGGCCACATGAGGTTGCACAACAACCAAAGAAGCTCTGTGCAATAAGTTAAACTTTCACCCACTTCAACTGAAATTACTGACAATGTCATGATTTTGCCGCAGATTGTGTTTATGGATCCTATGTTTCAAATTTTCTACCAAAGCTCTCATAGCAAAATCATAATTTCCCACATTTTAAATCTGCATTTCTGTTGACCACCACTACATATTCACTTTGATTTTGTTTCTCTAATATTTTATTGCTCACGATTACATTTGTTTCAGTTTTGCGCTTATTGGTTACATACTAAGCCAGTGATTTTTAAAATATTTGTTGCTTAAATATCCCGATATTTTATTGTTCAGCACTTTTTAAATAATAGATTGTGTTTTAAATTTTACACCGAAGCTTTTGTGGCAAAATGTTAACTTTTTCCCAGCTTTCCTGTTGACTATATTTCCACTTTTGTTTTGTTTTCCCAAAATTTATTGCTGGCCATTACTTTTTGAGTAATACTGGCTTACACAATGTTTCTGATTTAATGTTCAAAAACTAAATACTCTAACTGTTCAGATGGCTTATATTTCTGTTTTGATTCCTTGCTTTGAAATCACGGGCAAACTCATGTTTATTTTATATTTACTGCAGCTTATAAAACACACATATAACCATATGTTTCATATTTTTGTGGTTTTAACAGAATTTGAGTAGCCAACTGTCACCAGCAGCACATGTGTATGACTAATACATTTATCTTTAGTTTTGTTTTCCCTATATTTTGTTGATCTCCATTACTTTTTTAATAATAATTGCTTTACATTTGTTGTTTACAAACCAAATCCTTTTGATTATTTTCGATGGCTTATGTTTCTGTGTTTGCATGATTTGTTTTTTTTGATTTGAAATTTTGACACCTGCAGCTTGAAAAACACAAATAAACCAACTATTTTTATTGTTGTTTTTCCTGGCGTGACTGAACCCAATTAAAGTAGCCAACTGTCACCATGCCAACAGCACATGTGTATGTCTAATGCATTTATCTTTAGTTTATGGCATGTTGTGCTGATGAAGCAGATTTAAATAGTTTCTTAGTCACAACAGATCAATGAACCAGATACCAGAATATATAACAGTTTGTTAAATTATGTCGACCTGAACAAACGAACCTTGAGTATTTCCCTTCTATTGATCAATGTCAAAGACACAGGGAATTTCTTTAGGGTTGAAAGGTATAACAGCTTTGAGGTAGCAAGTGCATTATTAAACTACTCATAAAAATATTGAACCAGAGAGTAGCACCAACTGATTCATGGTCTACTGCGCGGAGTTTAAAGTCACAGCGATTGCACAAATCACTAAAAGCACAGTGATAACATTGAGATAAGTGGCGAGCCTGTCATCTGTTGAAAAGTGAACTTTTTTGCACAATCTCCTGACACGAAGCGAATGTTAAAATCGTTTTTGAGAGTTGCCGCATTTTTTGAATCGACTGACGGTGGATTTTTCTTCGCTTTGATTTATATTGGACCTGAAAACATTCACAAAAAGTGTCATAGTTTATCTTTACAGCAAAATAATAGATTAAATGGGATAACACAAACTCCAT
>NW_027649104.1:0-12036 GCF_965637545.1 Phallusia mammillata
GTTCAGGGTTGTACTCGTTCCTAACACAAATTTGTCTCGGTGAAAAAAAATTACCAAATTAAAACAAAACAAACATTGCACTTTAGCCAGCAAATACCCAATGCTGCAGAATTTAATTTTATATTTTGGAGGGGCAATTTGAAAATCTGTTTTTAATATTATGAACAAATCTTCTAGCTTTAAAGCTTGATGGCTCGTTTTAGGCCAATCGAAAGTTTGTGCCCATTATCCATTTTATGTTCTATGTTTTTTTTTCGGATTTTTACGGGTGTGAACCTTCGACCATTTCTAATACAAACCAAGTTGAAGAACTGAATTTAAGCCCATTTTATCGAAACTGGTGCTAATACTCGAACCCGACCAAAAATAGCCGCCTCGGTTTTTCCAACTCGACTTTCTTTGTTTTATGGGGTTCGAACCCATGCAGGACATCCCATGGGACGAATTCAGGCGCGCTAGACGTGACCATTCGGCCAAGACTTCTTCGAGTTGTGATTGGCGCCGATAGCGGTAAAGTTATTTTTTGTAACATAACCACTAGGTTATGCTGCAGAGCTAACATGCCTAATGGTCCGTAGCGCTTGATTTTTACATAGAAATAGAAAAAAATCCTGACTAGAATTTGTACCTGCATGGGAGGGTCCTGGTTTGACCCCCTTGTAAAAAATCTAAATAATATGTATTCTTAAAGCTAACCTCTTCGAATTTTTTACATATTAATTATATTAATTCTTGTATTGTGGTGTGTCGGTTTAATTATATTAATGAGAAGTAACAAATGTATACCACTAAGTTTGAAGTGTGTTGACTTGAGGTAGATGCAAAATAACCCTGATGTTATGTAAAACGAACCATTAAGACTTAATAACGTAAGAGTATAAACCTTTACAACGGGGAAATCCGCCCCTTTTAATCAAAATAGTGTGAGTGCGAAAAGGGACTTGTTAGGTAAACAAAACGAGGCATTCAATTCAGTTGTGGCATTCTCAGCAGTTCGCGCGCGTTTAAAAGTATTTTTCCTGGACAATAAAAAGTGTCTTTAATTGCATTTGAATGTTTTAAAAAACCTAGAACCAATCAGCAGCTTTGTTGATATCACGTGATTTACCCAAACACATCAAGCCAAAACTGCCAGTGCAAGAAAGAGTTGTAAGTCAGGCCGGGCTTTTCGGGTCGGGATCAAATTTCAGGCCCGCTTACTACTCTGGCGCACACATTCCAGATTCTATTTGTTTTCATTCTTTACGTCTAGGGCAGTGAATTTCGAACAGTGCGCTCTGCGTGGTGGCAATGCTGATATTGATTTGTAAATATATAATCCTCAAAAGAAATGATTAATATTTCCGCATGTATTTCAATAGGGCGGTCCGAAAATTTAGGTAAATCCGAAAGCGCACTTTGAGGTTAAACGTTTTGAGAAACACTGGCCTACCTTATTATTTTGGTATGTAAAATACTTTACTTTGACTGTCTCAAAGACTGGTTTGACTTTTTCTCTTATTTTACATTTTTCATATTTTTGTGGAAAACCTTTTACCCGTAGGCGTAAATCTACAACGTAGTAAGCTCTCGACTAAAATGTTTTTCAGGCATTAATGTCAAGTAGGATAACATTACAGTAGTTAAGATGAACATAAATTCACAACTGGGATCAGCCCTAAAGTGTTAATGCAGACCAGCGACCACAACACACTCATACATAAATCACAGCACGCCAGGCCCATTGAAGGCGCCATACCAAATTCGCTGGTCACCAAGCATTCACCACCAAATGGCAAGGCGTAGGCTAGAAAAATCTAGTCTGCAGTGGGGATTCGAACGCTCGACAGGAATCTACAAACTGAGCTACACAAGCTCAGTGAAGATACCGCTGACAGTTGAATCACAGCACCGTTGACTGCCTCGTATGCTGCACATGTCAGCTTCGTAATAGGGATCGCCACATTAATTACAGTAGTCAATATCCTTATTTATTACAAGGCTAAAAAATGCATCATAAAAAGTGAAAGGAAACGGCGTATAACTGTTTCAGAGCAGGCGTGTAACCCTCTGAAAAGCTCGCATGTATTTGAGATTTCAAGGACCTTCACCCCGAAACAGTAAGGAGAAACGTTTCATATTATTTGTAGGGATGGTGGAAAAGTTTGGTAGTCGTGGAAAAATACAGAAACGCCTCTCACCTTCCCTATGATAAATCTACACAA
Source organism: Phallusia mammillata (assembly GCF_965637545.1). NCBI lineage: Eukaryota > Metazoa > Chordata > Ascidiacea > Phlebobranchia > Ascidiidae > Phallusia > Phallusia mammillata. Next base: position 2,205 of record NW_027649104.1, read on the forward strand.
TCACGAAGTAGGTGGTGTTAAATCTGGGAATTTTTATTCAACGTATTTGTTGCGACATTTCCAGGAAAAGCTGATTACCTCGACCTCACACAAAGACAAAACACATACACATTGTTTTGTCACAATAAACTCTTCACAAAAGACCACCTGTCGGCTTTAACGCGGAGTAAGAACTCGTGAAAGGATGTGAATTGTGTCTGGGACGCCGCTTTGTTTTAAACACTCGCTCGCTTACGCGCGTTTAACGAATGAAATTCCACACAGTTCAATTACACTACAACGGAAGCAGAGTTTTAAACATATGATAGGGTGGCGTAACAAGTACAAATTATCTTTCTTTGGTGGTCGGGTTTGGGTTTGGAGTGCAGCAGTTCCCAAAAATAAAAAATGCTTTTTGTAGAACTGGTCGCAAAAACTGATCAGCCGCTGTTTTTTTTCTCCAGGGTGTCACTTGTAAAAAACTAATTAAGTTTCTGCATTACTGTGGTTTAAAGTTTCAAGTGCAGTTTGTGTTTTTATCGCATACATTTTTTAATCTATTCTTCAGTGTTGTTAACTATACGAAAAGTCTGTATAATTAAGGTAAAAAAACAAAGTTGAAACAAGTCAAAAAAGACAAAGTTAAAACAAGTCACTTTCCAATCTCAGTTTAAACATCAATTGCCTTCTTTTTTGCCCTAATTAGCCACGTCTCACCAGCAATTCGCTACAGTGACAAAACATGTAATAAGTCTTGTAACATAATGCGCTGAGGCCATAAGTTCAGGCAATACTTTTTACCACAAGACGATTTGACACAACTATCGATTCTTTAAATATAGGTTGCGAATGGAACAAACTTTTCAGAACAGATGTTTCATTCTGCAGCTACTTCCTGACATATTAGGAGAAGGACACAATATGGTGAATTTAAACTGAAACAGATCAAGCAAGCAGTTTTTGCTATATGATTTTTCCATTTTAGTCCACAAGAAGGACTAAAATTGTTTCATCTGTTTTGTCTGTATCTAGTCTCTGTTTTCTGTAAAGAGGGTGAAGGAATTGTTTTCAACATTTTCCAAAATTTCTATTGAAAGTGTCAGAGATGCAGAAATATGTGATTTTATACTTCAAGTGTAAAGTTATGTTTTCCCCTAAAACATGTTTCTTACATCTTTTTTTAAAGATAAAACCAAGCCATACATTCATAAAATTTTCGTTCTTATGTACTGTTACGTCATCATCTTCTGGAAGCCTATTCCCCGAAAGAGCGGGGGTCCCGGAAAGACTCCTGTCGTGGGTTCGAATCCCACCGCAGGCTAGATTTTTCTAGCCCGTGCCTTGCCATATGTATATGCTTGGGAGACGAGCTCATTCGGTTTAATGCCTTTAATAGGCTTGGTGTACTGTGAATTATCGATAAGTATGCCGTGATCGCTGGTCTGCATCGACGCTTCAGGGCTGATCCCAGTATGCATATATTCATCTTAGCTATCAAGCTCTACAGTCATAAAAATTTCGTTCTTGTGTACTCTTACGTCATCAGGTTTAGGTAGTTCGCTTCTAAATAGAAATCATATACAACACGCTTTCTTTAAAGCCCAATAACATCAAACTGCCCAGACAATTTTTTAAACATATTTTTACAAGAAATTAAGTTATGTTTTTTCTGGTACGTTGAAGTTTTTATAATTGTCATTTTTAGAAAACAACTTTGTTATCTAAAAAGCTTGATCTGAATTCAAACAAGGGGAGTGTTTATGGAATTGTTTTGCGACTTGGTAAGTTGACCTCCTTTGTAAATCAGGGCACCATACAACAACGGACTTATAGTTATTTCGATAAAACAGTTATTGGACGATTAAACTCCATACAATGCGGGTTATGAAATGATAATTTTGTTTAGATGATGATGGTTATGTTGAAGTCGGACGAATTAAACACAGCGACGAATGGGAAGACATCAACTCATGGTCTGCGGAAGTTATGGCGCAGAAAGTTAGTTCTGCTGTAAAAACACAAATGCAGCATGTTTACAATGGCGGTAAGCACGACTTGTACACTGCCTGCATTATCTCATCACATATAGTTCATGCTAAGCATAAATGCGATCTAACTTATACTAGAAATTAATTGGACCAATGACCTTTTATTCTGTGCATCTGCGTTTGGTAGCATCGTCCAGCTGATCTAGCATGTGACTACAGCGTGCAATTTTGCTCATGATGGTCTTTAATGCACTCATCATTAGCTGGTGTATTTGTGCAGACACGATAAAGAGGCAATGTTCCCGACAGAACTGATAGACATTTGTTCGCACAATTGTTGTCTGTACAACACAGGCCATAATCTAAAGCAGGGGTTCCCAACTGGGGGTACTCGTACCCCTTGGGGGTACGAGATCGAACATCAAGGGGTACGAAGATCCTTGTGCCACGGAGCAGCTTTTCAACCAGATTTCACTTTACAGTTTTATTTTGGAATTGTAAATGATATCATGCCATTACAATTATCCAGAAATAATTGTTGTTATTTAGTAAGAAGCCTAATTGTATCATAGCAATGTTTTTTTACTTGCTGTCAGCAATAAAAAACAAAGCACAAAGTTAGGAAGAAAATGCACAGATAATAGAGGCATTCAATGTCGTCTTGCTCACTGAGAAGTGACAAACAACATTACTGACATATAATTTCTTTTTGTTATTTTTGCATTGTTGTGTTAGCGTTTAATTGAGCTATAAATGCAACTTAAATTAGCAATATATATATAAAAAATCCCATCAGAATATTTTTTTGGGGGGAGGGGTCTCGTGACGTAATACATGAGTGATGTCACAAAGTGCATGGTCGCCACTGGTCAAGCTTTTAATTTCTTTTTATTTTCAGAGTTGTACTTCAGTGATCAGGATCCGAATCAAAATGACTTTGGATATACGATCGAGCCACAGCACATGGGCAAGCTCAAGAATTGGGCACTCGCTAAAGAGAAATACATTTATTTCTTCAACAAATAACGAGCACCAACAGTTGCACAGAAATATTTTGTACATTCCAATAGTTAACGTGTGATCAAATATATTTTCGTATTAACCTGGAAAATAAAACTGTCTTGCCTTAAAATGTATTCAAAAGCAGGGAGCCTATGAGCAGCCTCGGACAGGTCATGTGACATAAACATGAATAAACGGACTCCGGTTTATACAAGCTATTGCTGCCAGGCATAATACCAAGTATTCAAGTTTGTAGAGCTCTTCTGGCAAATGCATTTTATTTCGGCGTTTCGACGTCCTATACAGGTCACCTTCACCAAATACCACTGGCAAAGTTTTTGTCACAATAAACTCTTTACAAAAGGTCACTTGTCGGCTTTGGAGCGGAGTATGAACTCGACGAGAATTGTGTTCGTGACGCCGCTTTGCTTTAAACACTGGCTCGCTTACCCGCGTCTAATGAACCAAATTTCACACAGTTCAATTACACCACAACCGAAGCAGAGGTTTTAACATATGATGGGGTAATAAGTGGAATATCGTTTCTTGGTGGTCGGGTTTGGGAAGCATCCTTTTTTGTAGACACCTGACCTGCAAATAGTTTACCTTCACATAGTTTGACACAACCTGGTTCCAAAATCAAATCATCAGGTCAGACAAAAAAATGAAAAATACCGATAGGTGGAGTAAAGAGCAGCGGCTAGAGTAAAAAGGCAGCCCGGTTAAGAACTAAGTTTTATTTTATTTTTAAGCTGAGATGAATACATCTTAGCTTATCAATGGCCAATTTGGCGATTCCCTGCTACAAAGCTGACATGCGCAGCATACGAGGCAGGCAACGGCTCGACTTTTAGCGGGATCTCCACTGAACCCTTGTAGCTCAGTTGGTAGAGTCCGAATCCCGGAAAGACTCCTGTCGTGGATTCTAATTTCACCGCGGTATGTTTTTCTAGCCTACGCCTTGCCGTCTGGTAATGCTAAGGAAACTGGCTTGATTCGGTATAACGCCTTCAATGGGCTTGGCGTATACTATACTTTATTTTTTTAGGTTAATTTTGTAATCCAACTCAAGTAGCTCTAACCGCCATCACTTGTGCATAGTTTTCTTATCAAATATAGAATTCAGTGCTCTTTGCCCTACTTGGTATTTAAAAACCTTGCATGCCTCAGGGGACAATTACTGAATTACAGTGCTCTATTTAATGTTTCTGCTGCTCCGTTTTACGTTTTGTAAGTTTGTAAAGCGCAGGTGTTCTGTTTAAATGCTACAAATTAGTAGTCTTTGTTTTTGGTAGGTTCGTAGACTTTACTTGTAGTAGAGTTAACTTTTGTCTGTTTCATTGCAACAAGACCAGTTCAAATTATTTGTCAAGTAAGGGGACATGCTTTACGACTGTTTGATAGTCGAGCGTTTGTGTGTTTGTTTAGTTTAGCGCAGTCATTCAAAATGATGGGTTTGTCTGTACCAAAACTTGCTTCCGCTTCCAAGTACATGATTTTGCTACCAAACCTCTTACTCTCTAGGTCAGTGGTTCCCAACCAGGGCCCATGGCCCCCCAGGGGACCACGAGCTGTGTTCAGGGAGGCCACGGGTGTAGATTCATCAGAAACACACACTAAAATCTTAATTCCCTAATTTAATGGACTATTTCATATACTGTTTGTCTATATTGAGGTTTTTACGATTACAGATTCTTGTTTATTCTATTCGACCTGTTTCAAGTCGAAATTAGTACCGAATTCCAAGATGAGATTGCCATTTACATTTTTCAAGGAGGTCACAGTCCACGAAAGGTTGAGAACCACTGCTCTAGGTAATAGAGTGCTACCTTACAGATTGCCCCACCCCAGCGCTGATTGTAGGATTACGTCAAAGCTTATACTGCGTTCTATATGGTCGCATTATTGGTCACGTGATAGTAGCGTTGCTGTGTTAAAAAAATGTATGTTTCACAAAAAGTGGGTAAATAATTTCTTTAATGGTTTTGCTGTAACGAAATGCCAATAGTACTACACTTTCCAAACAGTGAATATGTGAATTGTATACAAAGGAAAAACGAATTAAACGCAACCACTTCCGTTTATTGTTTATCGTGCACTGTACAACGCGTATTCATTGTTATTACCCTGATGAAAACGACCTGTATAGTACCTCGAAATGTCGAAATAAAAATACATTTCCCAGAAGAGCTCTACAAACTTAATATTATGCCAGGCAGCTATAGCTTGTATAAACTGGAAGAACCCATGTTTTTCATGATTTTGTCACATGGCCTGTCCGAGGCTGCTCATTGGCTCCCTGCTTTTGAATACATTTTAAGGCAAATATGGTTTTATTTTCCAGGTAAATACGAAAATATATTTGATGACACGTTGATTATAAGAATGTACGAAGTATTACTATGCAACTGTTGGTGCTCATTATTTGTTGAAGAAATAAATGTATCTGTCATTAGCCTGAACCATATCTACGAGCGTGCCTATGTTCTTTGCTTCGATCTTATATCCAAAGTCATTATCTTGAGGATTCTGATCACTGAAGTACAATTCTGAAAATAAAAAAGAAAAATTAAAACTTAATTGTTTTACGACCCTTGACGAGTGGCGACCATGCACTTTGTGACGTCACTTATGTATGACGTAACAATCGTGCGACTGAATGTCTATCAGTTCTCAACATTGCACGCTGTAGTCACAAACCAGATCAGGTGGACGATGCCACCAAACGTAGATGCACAGAAGGAAATGCTGTTGGTCCAGGTATAGGTTCTTTTACGCTCCGCATAAACTATGTGTGATGAGATAATACAAGGAGTGTACAAGTCTTGCTTACCGCCATTGTATACATGCCGCATTTGGGTTTTTACTGCAGAAATAATTTTCTCCGTTGAAACTTCCGCAGACCGTCCGCTAATGTCCTCCCATTCATTGCTGTGGTTAATACTTCCCACATCAGAATAACCGTTACCATCTGAAAAATATCATTCATGACGTATAAACAAAATTATCGTTTCATAATCCACATGGTATGGAGTTTAATTGTCCAAAGCGGTGTGTTTGTTTCGCCGAAGTTTCTTGTCCATTGAATTTCAAGTACTATGTTATACGGTGCGCTGATTTGCAATGGAGGTCAACTTACCAAGTCGCATAACGATTCCATAATAATTCCCCATGTTTGAATGCAGATCAAGTTTTTTTTTTAAATTACAAAGATGTTTTTCTACAAATGACACAATTATGAAAATTTCAACGTGCCAGAAAAAAAACTATATTTCTTGGAAAAACACGTTTATGTCTGGGCAGTTGGATGTTAATGGGCTTTGAAGAAATTGTGCTGCGTATGATTTCTATTTAGAAGCGAACTTTCAAAAGCTGATGACGTAAAAGTACACAAAAACAAAACTTTTAGTAATGTAGAGCTTCGTTTTATCTTAAAAAAAGATGTAAGAAACATGTTTAAGAGGGAAACACAGAAATAATTTGTACAAGTTTCAGAAAATGTTGAGAAAAATCAAAAGCTTACTGCACTACAAAGTATCACCAAAAGTTCCCCGCCTTTGCAGAAAACAGAGATTACATGCAGACAAAACCTTCTTGTGGAGATGCAAAAAGATATATTTTTCCTAAAATAGCAAATTATATAGCAAAGAAATGCTTTTCTTTTTCTGGTTTAGTGTAAATTTCTCACATATGAAGATGAAGTCGCTTTACTTTAGTACTTCTTTGTGTTCGCTTCCTTCTCTCTGGTTTACCTCGACGCTATTTCCCATTTTATATCTTAACCCAGTGGTTCTCAAACTTATTTTCTTGCGACGCCTCTGAAAAAGTTTCCAAGACTTGCGACGCACCAGCAAATAAAAGTTAATGAGAAAACTTATTACTAAAGTTGTGTTTATTGATACAACAACAAAAAGCCACGAAACGGAACTATTCTGCGACGCCCTTGGAAAATTGAAACGACGCACACGGGCGTCGCGACGCACAGTTTGAGAACTACTGTCTTAACCCAACCTATTATTATATCAGAAGGTAGCTGCAGAATGAACCACGTGTAATTTAATGTTTTTTTCCATTCACAAAACGAATTAAACCTATGATGGTGTCAAATTGTATTGTGGAAAAACGTATTACATGAACTTATGACCTGAGCGCATTATGTTACAAGATTTATTATATGTTTAGTCGCTGTCGTTACTGATGAGGCGTGGCTAAATAGGGCAAATATAGGAGGCAATTGATGTTCGAAATGAGCTTGGAGAGTGACTTGTTAACTTTGTCGCTAGACTTAAATGTTTCCGTGTAACAACATCTAACAATAGACTACAAATTTATCCGACAAAATACAAACTACGCTTTAAACTTTAAACTACAGTGATGCAGAACTTAACCCCAGAAAAAACCCTCCAGGGGTGAGATAAAATGAATTCGATTTTTTACAAGTAGCGGCCTGCAGAAAAAATAGCGGCTGATCAGTTTTGTGGCCAGTTCCACAAAAAGCATTTGTTATTTTTGGGAACTGCTGCACCCCAAACCCAAACCACCAAAAAGGATATTTCCACTTCTTACGTCAAACCATATGTTTAAAAATTTGCTTTCGTTGTGGTATAATTGAACTGTGTGGAATTTCGTAAACAAAACTATGTTCTACTTACATTGTTGTTTGACAATTTGCTAGACATTTTTCATGTGATTTCTTTAAAACAGATATATTTCAATGCACTTGCTGCAAAAAGGTAAAACAGAAACCATAAATCGTCTCTAATGAAACTGTGCCTGGAAGGCTGTAAGAAACGCAATAAACTGCTCTACTTACAACCTGTAAACAAATGCAACGTCTCTATACAGCACTAAAAAAACAGGAAAATTGGTAGCAAAATTGTTCCAAGGTAAATGTCTATTAGCAAATTTGAGAGGTTAACTTTGTTGCAGCAGCTGGCACCTGGCATGTCATCTCACACTGACTATGATTGGGATAGGACACCAGTTTTATATCCCATTGCCCTTTCTTCCTTCTTTGCTTTTCTGGCTCCTGGATCAAGGACGAGTGTCTGTAATTTTCCGCCGGTAAAAACAAATGTCAGTCGTGGCTGTCCAGAAAGTGCTTTAACACTAAAGCAAATTGGAACTGAATTCACTATTTATGCAGTAACTGTAAACAAATGTCCACCAGTTAAATCGCTCTTAAATGTCTGCTTTTCCGTAACTATCTGCTTCAAGTATGTTCGTTGAATCTCATATGACCTCTATTGACATGGTGATAAAGTTTTATATGCTTTCGTTCTTCAATGGTTCGCTTTCACTGGAGTTTAATCAAGGATACAATGAACATATTTCATACCTGATTTTTCTGAAGCAACAAAGACAATGTGGGTTTTGTTTAATTTTCAGCTGTATTTTAGTTGGCTTACTGGAGTTTGGTTTATTATTGCTTTTTTGTTACTTAGGTTTATACGATACCTTGCATTAGGACAGTATAAACTTACATGGGTTACGTAAGGGCAAACTTTTCACAAGGTGTCGCCAGCGATAGTGTCATGACTGTGCAACACAGATGCGAAAATGCAGTTTATTGCTTTTGCTTACTTCAACAATGGTCAAACAATCGACTATTTGCTGGTTTGTCACGTCACAGACCTTTGTCAGGCGACCGGGTAATTTCGGTTGAGCAAGAAACCACCAATACGTGAAACTACTGTACTTGCATTTAGTAAAGCAGGGGAACCTTTCGTATGCTACGGGTAAATACCAAGATCAGAAACGTGGCATGAAGTCATTCTTATTTTCCATTATTAATGCCGGCTCATTTACTGTTTATTATGTTGTTAAACTCAAAATGAAAAGCTTATCGATGAAATTTCGATGCACATTTAATACAATAACAGAAGGCACGTTTTTTGAGAGAGCTGCGGGTCGCAGATCGCTGACCTTTGAAGCAAAGGCACAAATGTCATTCTATTTATTATTTTTGTGGGACTATGTAAGGCAGTGACACTTGTTTAACATTTTTACCCAGTTTCCGCCATATTTTCTGAAAGTCATTTTTTACTTTATTTTTAAAATTGATTTTAAATTCTTACCTTCTAAAATAAACCTCGATCACCGACGTAGCAATGAACTTTATTTCTAATTATTACGTCATCAAACTTTGCTTTCGTTGAAGTGTAATTGAACTGTGTGGAATTTCATTCGTTGAACGCTCGTAAGCGAGCGAGTGTTTGAAACAAAGCGTGGTCACTAACACAATTCACGTCCTTTCATGAGTTCTTACTCCCCATGAAAGCCGACATGTTGCCTTTTTTGAAAAGTTTATTGCGACAAAACAATGCGTATGTGTTTTGAGATTATGATGAAACAAGCGTTTTTGTGTGAGGTCGAGGTAATCAACTTTTCCGAGAAAATGTCGCAACAAATACGTTAGATAAAATTACCCAAATCCAACACCACCTACTTTGTGATTATATATATTATGAAAGGGAAGGTGAGAGGCCTTTCTGTATTTTTCCACGACTGTTAATGGGTTTTTACTTTGCCACCATCGAGATATAAAAACGGGGAGTTTCTCCTAACTGTTAGCAACATGAACGCCTCAATCGCATGAGGACTATGCAAAGGGCTACACATCTTTTTCTAAAACGGTCATCCGTCGTTTCCTAGAAAAAGCTGATTATCCTCCACAAAGATGTTAGTTACAGCAAAATCCAAAAACACAAACGCATTGTTTCGTCGCAATAAACTCCTCACAAAAGACCTCATGGCGCCTTTCAAGCGGAGTAAGAACTCGTGAAATGACGTGGTGTGTGTCGGACGCCGCTTTGTTTTAAGCACTCGCTCGCTTACGCTCGTTTAACGAACGAAATTCCACA
>NW_027649105.1:0-12015 GCF_965637545.1 Phallusia mammillata
GGCTTTGTTTCACATCTTCTGGCAACTGTAACCAATCAGTATCCACATCAACATTGTTAGTACTGGGATATGTTATGTCATCAACTTCAATCTCATCACATGGGTTTAAGGCTTGAAGCTGCAATAGGTGACGGTTCATGTGAAAAAGTTGTAAAGGGGAATAATAGTTCTCAGTGGAGAGTAAATGATGGTTGGCACCTTCTACAAACTCTGCCAGCCTTTTATTTATGACATCTTTATATACAAAATGAACACAAAAAAGCTCTATCAAACTTGTAACATCCAAAAAGTTTGAATCCTCAAGGTATGTAAATTCATTGTGAAATCGATTTACAACTTGTGAATTGATGTCTCTGTTAAGTCTTTCAATTCGTTGGTTATGCACTGAACTTCCTGCAATCACACATTTACTGTTAAGTCTTCTTTCATACATATACCTCCAGACTTGAACATTTTCACCACCATAATCACTTCTTACTTTTAGTGGCAGGCCAAATTTTGCCACAGCATCTTCAAACAAATTCAATACAGTCCCTGACCTATTATTGTCAGCGCAGTGACTGACAGTATGTAATTAACCTGCTGTACCCATCAATTGCAGCATGAATCACAAACTTCCATCGAATCAACTTGTGGGTACCATCTATATGCCAAATGTAATTCGGACAGGGAACAGAATATTTCCTTCTAGCAATTGTAGTCAGTTGCCGCGCTCTTATTCCCTCTTCATCAACTCTGTGCAAACTTTGCCGAAGCCTTTTTCTTTGAATGAAAATGCCCTGTGCTTTAAGATGTCCATTTACCATCACTTCACCAGATGAGGGATGTTTTTCTTTTAAATTTCTTAGTGTAGTGTCAAGTTCTTGATCCGAAATTGAGCTGGAAAAAAATAGATATAAGTAGTCCTTCACATAAGGGTAACCTTACTTATGTTTTAAAAAACAATACCTGTAAGTAGGTATGGACAGATTAGATTCACTTATCACTTTTTTCAGTGTTGGTCTTGAAATGTCAAGCAAGCGACAAATCACACTGGGTTTTATTCTCAGAGTTAAAAATTCTCTTAGGTGTTCCACATCAACATTCTTACGATGGCGTCCCTATATGCATAAAAAGTAAATAGTTTAAAAAGCTAATAAATTAAAATAGTTAAAAAACTACAAACAAATGCCTACCATTTCAGCTGTTCTTTTAAGTCTTCGTACAAGCCAAAAATGTGTGGGTATCGAAATTCCATTAAACAGTCCATCGTATGACCACATGTACATGTGTTGCCGAAAATGAATGTACAACCACAATGCACCGGGTAACTTAGCTAAGTTGCCGCAACTTAGCGTCGCAAGTTAGCTATCTTGCGGCAACTTAGCGTTGCAAGTTAGCTAAGTTGCCGCAACTTAGCGTTGCAAGTTAGCTAAGTTGCCGCAACTTAGCGTCGCAAGTTAGCTATCTTGCGGCAACTTAGCGTTGCAAGTTAGCTATCTTGCGGCAACTTAGCGTTGCAAGTTAGCTAAGTTGCCGCAACTTAGCGTTGCAAGTTAGCTAAGTTGCCGCAACTTAGCGTCGCAAGTTAGCTATCTTGCGGCAACTTAGCGTTGCAAGTTAGCTAAGTTGCCGCAACTTAGCGTTGCAAGTTAGCTAAGTTGCGGCAACTTCGCGTGGCAAGATAGCTATCTTGCCGCAACTTAGCGTCGCAAGTTAGCTAAGTTGCCGCAACTTAGCGTTGCAAGTTAGCTAAGTTGCGGCAACTTCGCGTCGCAAGATAGCTATCTTGCCGCAACTTAGCGTTGCAAGTTAGCTAAGTTGCCGCAAGATAACTTAACTTGCGGCAAGTTAGCTAACTTGCAACGCTAAGTTGCCGCAAGTTAGCTATCTTGCAAGTTTTTTGTTTGTTTTCAAAACGGCCTTAAGGCGCCGTTGTCGAAAAAATTAAGTTGCGGCAACTTAATTTTTTCGACAACGGCGCCCCATATGTATAACGTCAAAATCGCATCCTTTTTCAAGTTACGTCGGTTTTAGAACGTGTTTCCAGCTAAACAAATGCGCCCACACTCATGCCAACAGACGTCGGTCGAAACGTAACAATTGTAATTGTTTCGCAATAAACGGGTATTTTAATGCAACATAAACATGACATAGAGACTAACGTTTTAGTATTATTTGTGGCAATAACTTTCTGCAATAAAAAATAACTGGGAAATAGTTAAAAATAAATTGATTCCTAAGCGTGTTTAATGTCCGTTTGCAAAGCACTGCAACGGTCTAAACTTGATCCAAGGTGACCTAAGTTTAGGCGTCAGTAATACATAGTCAGTATATTTAAAACGTGAATTGCTTTTACTTTTATTTTCCGCCGTAACTAAATCGTTAAAAAATTGCTGATTCGGCAAATCGTCCTTTCGTTCCATCAGACAGACGCACAGCAAATGTTCCGATCGAACACAAACAAATTGTGTCAAGTGACTATTTGCAAATTAAATTTATAGAAACTACAGGCTAAAGCACGTAAAAGGTGGTATTTGGTCCTATACCCGTACAAATACTGCACATGGCATAGGCATCGGCGTCAATTATCAAAAGTCGCACCCCCGGTATTTTTTAAAACTCTACGCCTATGATTTGAATATTTACAGTTCATGGTTGCACAAATTGTTGACTTGTACCTTTGCTGTTTCTTGTAAAAATTCATTCATATATGGTTTGATTTTATTTAATTCCATGTCAAACGTCCCAGAAAAATGGCAAAAGTTAACCTACCCTCTCAGATTTTGTTAAAAATTGGTATTCTTATAGAACTTTTCACCACGATTCTTAAAAACTAAGTTTGAGAAAAAATGGTCGAGAATTGACAAAGTTATCATGAGGGAGGTACACACCGATAAAATATACCAGAAATGCATGATCATAACTTTAAACCACTATAACTAGTTGTTTAGTCAGTTTAAAAATCTCTATATTTGAAAAATGATGCTACCCAGATGTATTTTACAATATTTCACTGGTAAAAACACGTTGACTCCTCCGCTCCCCCAGCGTTTGGGGGGAAACGGAACCCAGTTTTCATGTTCACTCATGTGTTACAAAAACTTTGGATGCCTGTATCTCGAAGTGCACAGGAGTGATTGCATTGTGTAATACATCATTTGAAAGCTCTTAACTAGCAGAATTTGCTTGCAAAATCTGAAGCTGCTTCTGGCAAAAAATTACATAGAATGCTCTCAAACATATAAATGAACAATTAGAGTCTGGTTTTTACTACAACAATGACAGAAAAACTTAACATAACAAAAAAAAAAACTAGAAACTGAATGATTGGTTCCAAGTTTAAATGCTTCAGTGATAAGAAAAATATTGACTTGTTGAGAGCATAGTGTTGCATCTCACCAAACTGCTCTACATTCAGTTCTCATGTGATCTCAAATGATGTTGAAAGCGTATCCAGTTTCTGTTGATTTTTTCTTCACACTTCACATTGAGATGGTACTACCCTCTGGTTGTGGCGAGTGAAGGAACATCAATAGGGCACAAGACATGCTGAAATGGAACCCAGCAGACATCTGATTGTTGTGGCCAATGGAAGGAGCGAGACGGACCATTTGGGTGCATAAAATACACTGAAACATCTTCATTATTCCTGTCAACATCCTTAACTACAGCAATGTACCATTTTTGATCGTACACAACAAATATGATTTGGCCTTCTGTTACATGAAGTTGTGATGAAACATCTTGAGCACCAGACTGTACAGATACCACTAGAGAAAATTCAATGTCACTGCTATTCCTTTTCATGCCCAGTTTGTTTGAGGCAAGTGGCTTAAAATAATGAAATCCACGGGTTCCTTCAATTGTGGATGCTTCCTTAAATCGATCACTGAGACCTGTTCTTAATTCATCTAGATCTTTTCTAAATAGTTGAAGAAATGAGATTGTGGGAAGTTTTTCTTTGCAGTGAGTCATCATTGCAGAAACAGTTGTTATTTGATTTTCTAATGGTCGTCTAAGACTTTCCATTGCAGTTGACCGTTTTACAGTGCCACCAATTCCGTCACAAGGGGATGTTCCGTGACTAGTGGCAAAAAAAGACCAAGCTGCTTGCACACCAAAATCAACTTCATGTTTTGATAAATTATAAAATGACTTGCAATTCTTGTACTGTGCAGCACAGTCATCAGTAAAGTATTCTACATAATGCAAATTCGGAATTTTTGTTTCCAGCAACTCAATGGTTTTCTTTTGAATCAAGTACACCATCACAACATCTTGTTGCAACTCTTCTGAAAGAAAACATATGGATGTGTGATGCAATTCGTCATTTTCTTTGTAGTAGCACACTACTGGGTGGACAGTGCAGGTCTGGTGAGTCCAGTGGTAACCTTGTGCCTCATCTTGCACATGAAATGAAAAATTGAGGCCATCTTTTAATAGTGAAGCAACGTGCATTAAATCACTGACCTGTGGCTTGTGCTCAACACTAACCATATTCGGTGCGTCGCCATTAGACACATCTAATGCACTTTCGACCGGTAACGGTTCTTGCATAGCTAGCGTTTCCAAAGCAGTCTTCGATTTCAATTCTTGCCGCAACGGTGATTTTGGCATTTCCTTCACATGTTCCTCGATTCGACAAGGAACCGATGTCGTAGAAACGTCATCCAAATTCAGCGCGTCGCGCATTCCATTGAACGACCGACGCTCCCAGATATCAGCTTCGATCGCTGCAGCTCGTACTTCGTGTTCCGCTTCTAACAGCTCAAATTCGTCACGCTTACGTTGTTCAGAATCTTCCAGTTCTTCGCGCTTGCGACGTTCTGCCTCTTCGAGTTGCAACTTCGCTCGCTGTTTTTCCTGGAGCTGTTTTTTCTTCAGAACAGCCAGTTCTTTCCTTACAACAGCTTCGGTGCGTTTCGTACTTGAACGGGAACTGGCAATCGATGATCGCACAGTAGCTGACTTTGACGCATGGGAATTGTGACTTCGCTTTGACTTCACGGTAACATTATCGTCGTGATTCTCTTCAATGCCAGACAGCCACTCGTCGATGCGAATTTCGAATTCTTCTTTGCCCTCGCGTAAGCCGCTAAGCTCCTCCTTAGCCTTAGAATTGGCATTATTACGTTTCGAAGCACTGACGTAATCAAAGTGCTTGTCGACGTACTCTTCAAAAGTTGAAAAGATTTGCTTCTGCTTCTGCTTTTGCTTCTGCTTCAGCATTTCAACATTCTGTTTGTTGATCATTAATTCTTCTGCTTCTCGGTAGAGAGAATTGAGTTTCTCCACTATCGCTTTCAGCGATGTCTTCGTCACAACCATGTTGTAATATGTAGAAACGTCTTCTTCAATCGAAACTTCAGGTCGTCGTATGTCCCAAAGTTGAGAACTTTAATGTAGCGACCGTAATTTATTCATAAATCTGTGCAGCCTGGATCTGCACCGACCGCCGCACTAGGGGGTTTCCTAATTTGTCTTGAACGCAACACTGCCTGCCTGACGGATACAAAATTCCTCCTCTGTTGCACAACAGCATTGGTTCTCTGTTAAATGAACAGAAACATGTCACAATCGGCAATAATACGCACATTCAATATGGCCGATAAACTTACACTTAGGAATATGTCACATTAAGAAAGTCAATAGCTCTTAACTCATACACAAATATTATCATGACATTTAACTAATATACAATTTACACATTCAATTACGTACCAACTTGTTAGGAGTCCAGGACTGAATTACAGGCACTTTGACGGACTACGACGTTTCAGCATTTCAATTACTTAAACTTTCATGTTTTTACAGCTACACATAAAACACTAACGTTAGAACAAAACATTTCCAAAATTAAATTGGATCAACTATGAACTGCGACAACTAAACTGCTGCTTACAGCACAGAAAGGAACTGTAAAACGTGGTCAGCACAAGATTGCGACAATAATGACATCACACGCATTGTTACGTTTGGAGATTTCTAACCAATCATGGCAGGCGCCTTGTTACGTCATAGTCAATGAAGTCAGGTCACTGACATGAACTAGAAACAGGGAAAGAAAACACATACCGTATTTACTCGATTGTAAGCCGCCCTCGTTTATAAGCCGCCCTCGATTGTAAGCCGCATGTTGAGGTGTTAAAAAAAATAATGTAAGCCGCCCTCGATTGTAAGCCGCACCCTGGAATTTTAAATACGATTGTTTCTTAATACATCTTTCTGTTGTTATCTGGTATGACTATTTGCCCATATCTGTTAGCTACGTTGATAACTGTACCCAACAGAGCGTATATCGACGTATAATCTGTACACGCATAAATGTTTTAAACCCCAAATAATTGAAAAATTTGGAGTGTAGAAATAATTTCGGCATAAAATTAAAATATAAGCAGCCCTCGATTGTAAGCCGCCCTCGATTATTAGCCGCACAAACGGCAGCTAAAAAACAATATAAGCCGCGGCTTACAATCGAGCAAATACGGTACAAGTAATTTCTCGCTGTAACACGGTGATTATAATGTGGTGTGTTCTTTGACCAAGCGAAATAAACTCTACTCAACTTATAATCTGCTCACGACATTATACAACTCTGAGTTTTTGAAAAATCTTGTTTTACAGGAAACAATCAATTTTAGGCATTTATGTGGATAATGGAAAGAGATTTCAGTCAATGTGATGGGATTGACATAATTGAACAAATCCAAATTAAGTCAACATGCTCTTTAGCTGCATGTTTAGTTGACTCACATGTTTTCTACACAAGGAAAGGTTGTATTATAACATTAAATTGTAGTCTTTTATGAAATATTGACTAATGTAATGAAACAAGTCAAAAAAACAAAAACAGCATGTTAGTAATAACACTGTGGATAAGATTTTAAAGATTTAAAAATCTTTTCTGGTAAGTTTCGAGTAAATCATAAAGTTAAGAATGTAAGATTATTTAGCAGTTTAGCTTAAATGTTACGTAAAAAGTATAAATCTGTGTAAGAATTTTGTAAAACTAATGAAACCTATCATTTGACTAGAATTAGAAATACCTTGTAATTTTTTTCATGTACTTTTATTTATGAGTTCTTGTACTTTTTTCATTCAAAAAAACAAACAATATATTATTGGTATTGTTGTTTATTTATTGCCACAACAAATGCACAAGTAGCCTATTCCAATTTTCCAAAATCGGAACCACAGCATCTTAAACAATTCTGCCTGATTGTCAGGGCACAGAACCTTGTTCACTAATAAAATATTTTGCATTAAAATTTGATACATCTGATGCTATACATAAAGATCTGTGACCAATCATTTCACAGGGCAAAGTTTTCTCACAGAGGTGTAGTGATCGAATGTTTATGTTCGCTGATTCGCTGATGAGTCTCAAGGTTATAATCGCGTCACTACAAATTAAAGAGGTATATCACCGTCCTTAACCTCCCAAGCTCCTGGGCTTGTCAGGACAGAGTCCTGGAAACTCCACACACGTGTCTTGCACTTCGGTTCGTTTGTTTATTACTTATTCAAATAAAATGTTATTCAACTTATTCAAATAGAACTTATTCAAATAGAATTTTTGAGAAACAAAACAAATCGTTAGAAATTAATAGTAACTTAATAAAGTTTACATATAAATTCAAGTTTAACTAGCAACCAACACATTATACTCCAATGCAAGTAATTGAACAGTAAGCCAAACGAGTTAACTGTGGTAGGACTAAAACTGTTATGAGCTATTACATCAGCGGTGCGTTACATAAATTCATAACACGTGACATTAACTGTACAACTATATACTTTTGCCGTTGGCTCTTGCACATTTTCTCACACACAAAACAGCGACTAATTCACCGCACAAGACAAAACATACGATTAAAGCGGGTAAACACCAGAAAGCAAAGTCGATCAACCTCCTAATTTAACTGCAACAGGGAATATTATCAAAGTTCGAGCATTTTAGCAAGTACAACGAGCCAATTTTGCAAACAACCACTGCAAAGCTTGCACAAATTATGACGCAATCGCTACAGAGGCATTTTCTGATCTCCATTTTCCAAATATAAGGTTTCAGTGCTATCTTCAAAATCAATCATATTTGGTTCAACATAGCAAAGAGATACTTTGGCACTAAAAAAAGTATGCAGGACAGTAGATGTCTTTGTTATTTTGTCTGCAGTATCAAGTTTTACCAGTTAGGGCTGATGGGAAAGCCATTTTGGGAAACTAGCAAATATGTTCATAGTTATCTGGTTGAAGTGCTGTCCAGATTGACCACATGTTTGTGATGCAATTATAAACAGTTCATTTATGTGTTCAAAAGGAAAATGCAATTGTGGTAAATCGGACTCTATTGGCAATACCAAGTTGTAAAACATACATCTCCTGGTTATATTGGTTCTCTTGTTGGGGTGTGTATCTTTGTCGTATCTTGGACTACTTGAACAAAAGCTCACCCAACACCCCCACTGTCGTTCGACATTATGTGCAAAAAAACTTAGCTTGTGGAGTATGTGCATCTCCCTCAGAATTTTG
This sequence comes from Phallusia mammillata, assembly GCF_965637545.1. Classification (NCBI taxonomy): domain Eukaryota; kingdom Metazoa; phylum Chordata; class Ascidiacea; order Phlebobranchia; family Ascidiidae; genus Phallusia; species Phallusia mammillata. Next base: position 8,515 of record NW_027649105.1, read on the forward strand.
TGATATTCACCTGTGGATTCTCTAAACCACTGGTTCTTAACCTTTTTGTAGTCACGGACCCCTTTTAAGAATTTTGTAAGTCTGCAGAACCCAACGCAATTTACCATAAGTCTTTATTTGTTTCACGTTTGTTGCATTATACCCTGTCATGCTTTTGAAGCATTTAAATCCACCTTCACAGTCCTTTAAAATCAATGACGTTTCTATATTGTAGTGGCCAACGCATCGAATTGATAATATTTCTGGTATATATAACTTCACAAATCACTTGTCCTATAAAGTCTATTGTCCATGTGTGTTATGATGTCACAATAGGGAAGACAATCACAAAAAGTAATTGTTCTTGGCATAATTAAGGTGTAATAAACAGCGTGCACTCGTATGCAGGATTGTAAAAGTGGTTGAGAAACTTATAAATATTCTTCTGTTGGTTAATGATACTTAACATATTTCCCTCCATGGACCCCCTGAAACCATCTCACGAACCCCAGGTTAAGAACCACTGCTCTAAACTATATCATGCTTCCCACCTTGTTTGCTTTTATGAAAAATTGGACGCATTAATTGCTGTTTTTGGTGACAATTCACAAAGAACTAATAATTTACAGTTATACACGCTTTTTCGTACCCCCAAGCTTTTAGTGGCACAAAATTTCACAGAGGCTGATCGCTTTTTAAATATTATTCTTAAAATGTGAAAAAAAAAATTGTTTGTGTGGTAATGAATGATTATCTGTATAGTAAAGTTGTAAGCTATAAAAACGTTTATTTAGTAAACTTATATACGCCCCGATAATCGTAGTGTATACGGAAGGGGTCGCAAAAGTAAGGCCCGTGCTCATACGCAGTCTACCAAAAATGTTGAGGGTTAGGACTATTGGGGTCCGGTGAGGTTTTGGACTTAAATTCTCACAAGCGTTGGGGGTGGTACTAAACACCGCACGTTAACGCTTGTAAAAAAATTGTGCAAAAAGGTCATCTAAGATTGAATTATAATGTTACTGATTTTACAAACCCTCACCCCGACCCCAATAGATTTTTTAAAGTTACGACACAATAATTCATTTGAAAAGATTCCCAAATTTGACTAATGTCGTGGAGATCACAAATGGTGATGGGAGCTCACAAAAGGTGAGTGTGGCGCACAGTGTGTAAACACGACTGGGATAGAAACGTTGGAGGAACCAGTCGAGGAGATGCTAAAAAAACTAATCAACCGTAAACTATGTAAATATAGCCTTGGATTGTTTCCAATGTATGACTGTGCAAATAGGCTATATCTTAGCGTATTTGTGTCTACGACTTGTTTTACTGAGAAAATAAACTCAGCCCAAAACTGAAAGTTTCATTGCTTCACAATGTTCAAAAAGTATAATTACTAAAATTCCTGTGTATTAAGCACCCTTGTGGTTGCTTAAGTTTGTCGCGGTATTTTATAAATCTCAAAAACAGATGTCATTTAAAAAAGTGAAACAACATTGTAATTTTATTGTATATCGGTAAATTGTTACCTCAAAGTGCGAAATTGCGCTTGCAGTTTAAGTTTAACCATCAATAAAGTCCATCACCGCTAAAATCATTTTACACAGTGTGTAAAAGTCACAAGGTACAAAACAAAAATGACTACCACAAACCAATCTAAACTTTTTACAATACAAATCATAATTACTTTCTGTCCACATTTTTTTACATTGCAAATATAGGTTCGCTTACAAAATGTAGGCTATTTATTAGGGTTTTTGGGTCGCATATCCAACGGGCGGATATTGTGGATTTTGCTGCTGTGCGACGTATTGTTGCTGTTGAGGGACCATCACATGTTGGTCTGCGTTCACCACTGTGGTTGCAGTGGTCACTACAGTTTCTCGCTTACCGTAAGCAGCTGAAAAAAAAACAAAGTTTAACTTTGCATACGTCTCTTCTAAGTATTATAACAAATTCGCTCAATTATTTTCTATAACAACCGATCTGAAAAATTTTGCATCAACTTAAAATTGACAAATGTTAAACTTATTTGTTTAAAATCGATCCATGTCAAGGTTCTATAGCAAATCAGGAGTGGTGCCAATTAAGTATGCGATCAGAAAATCATACATCTAATATCGATATACCTATTGGATGAGTGCTAACTATATATAAGTCACCGCAGTAGCTTGAATTTTAGATGTGTCAATCGCTACATAATCTACAAATCTTTAAAATAGCCATTTGGATAAAATTTCACATTAGTCATAAACATAACAATATGTATCGATTTACCACAGTATCATGTGTGGGTTTATTTTTGAACTTGTGTTTCAAAGTTTGTGCAATGGAAAAGCGAAGAATTTTTTGTCAAAATTTCAAAATCTTATTATTTTTTGTTTTTGCGATATCGGCGTTGTGAATTAAATTTTGGTGTTCTCTGCTGGGATTTAGGAAGTGTTAATAAACTTAATCACTGATGGACAGGTTAGGTCTGAAACAACGACAGCGGAACATTAAACTGCAGTACTGACCCCCTACAGCGACTTCCAGTTCGTTGTGTCAAGTGTATAATTTAATCTTATTTAACTTGGACCTTGACACGTCAAATATTTGATAAATGTCCCGTATGACTTTGTAAATACAACTTGCCACCCAGACCTAACATACCCTTATCATAATAATTTACAAACATTTGTAAATTTAATTTACAAACATTATAACTGACGTAGGTGAAGGCCTACATATTAGGGGGTGGCTGTTTTTTCCCACAGTAATGTCGAAACATTTGAAAATTTAACATGCCACATGACCAACTTTAACCGGGTCATAAGTTGTGAAAATATGGTAAAAAAGGAGACACATGAGCCAAAGTGCAAAGTCAGGCCCGAATCAATCATGTTTAATTTACTATCGTAAAAGCTATCGTTACGAAATCCGAAACCAAAATCCCCAGCATGAATAACATTACGCTTTCCATCAGAATTAAGCTTATGAATAGGTTATTCCTAAACCTAGATTTATTGATGAACTTATAGTTGGTATAACCGGTCAAAAATCTACAGACAAATTCAAATTTATAGTTACCTGCCGCTGAGATAAAAGCAATACCCCACATAATGCTCCACACCCATCCAATTAGAAAGATGAATAAGGTTAAAATTTGCAACCATCCCACCCAGAAATTGAGACAGAACGTTCCAAATTTTCCACCTCCTGATTGCCCCAAGTTAGCGCAGCAAAACACCGTGAATGATGCTATGATTGTACCTGTTCATAATAAGAAGGTTAGGAAAAAATAGAAAGGATTAGCCCAGTGGTGGGATTCAAACTTTTTGTCAGCCGGCTCTATCACAATAGTCATATTTTTCAGTTGGTTCTGTTACGAAAAGTCCATTGACAGTAATCAGCAATGCTAACCGGTTCGCTGATCTCACAAAATTTCTTGAGACGGTTCCATAGAACCGGTGCGAACCGGCTGAATCCCACCACTGGATAAGCCATTTGCTGGTTGTGTAAAAACGGACTTATGCAGGC
>NW_027649106.1:0-11494 GCF_965637545.1 Phallusia mammillata
ATGCCTTTGTTCTCTTATAATTACTTTACGTTATATCCCGCTGCGCTTGTGCATTTTCGCCTGTTGTGCTTGCACTATATCGTTCATTGCTCTGATGAAGCCCTACCGTTCTGGTGGGCGAAACGTTAGCGAAATACAAGTTCTTAAAAACAACAATTAGTATTTTGTTCAGCATTACACCAGTTGAACGACAAATCAGTGGTTGCGATATCTGGTACAATAACGTGGTTTGATAACGTATTTTAGAAGTCCTCAAAATTAGTAAAATAGCACGCGTGTTTGTGTGTGTCCAGTCCGCCATAAACACCGAAAACTTCCGACAGAGCCGGTGCAGAAAACAATGGTCCGCAAACCTGCGGCCCTCGGGCCAACCGCATTGAAAGGATTTTGTGCCGTCCGTTTAGAGGTGCAGATTTCTAAATAAGTGTGGCCCGTGAATCTACTTCAGTGCGGTGCTTAGAAGCGATTCCATTAATTTTGGTTTCTAAACGGATTAAATATCGTCACTGAGCCGAGTGGTAAAGCAAGCAACAATTCACATGTATACATTTGTAAATCGTAAAAGTCAGGTAACGTAATTCCTATGTAACGTAATAATACGGTCAAATCGTAATCATTTTACGCCTCGAAAAGCATAGATTACACACCCAACGGATTTGTTATTGCCTCTAGTTACATTTTTTTTGCGACCCACCAGAAAATAAAAGTTAATGAGGAAACTTAATATTAAAGTGGGGTTTATTGATACAACAACAAAAAGTTACGAAACGGAACTATTCTGCGATGCCCTTGGAAAATTGAAACGACGCGCCAGGGCGTCGCGACGCCTTGTTTGAGAACTACTGACATAGAGTATAGCACCTTGAAGAATACTGACAGAGCACACGGACTATTGCTACTCTGCAATGGTAGAAACGCAAAACTGAAGTGAGGTTCTATCCTATAGTCTGCACGCATTCTGGCTACACTGATTTTGAAGCGAATCTTCACCACTACAATCCTAACCTATAGAAAAAGCAACCAGGTTGCAACTAATTCTGATTTATGGCGACGCGAACTAACTAATGATCGCGTGCTGAGTTGGCAACAAAAGCCTGAGGGCACATGGAACGGAAAACTGTAAATCTAGGCAGACAACTTTGTATTTGGTCGTAGAAATGCTTGTGCAAAAACGTGGCAAAGGGAAACTTGTGTAATTTTGACCATTTAGGTTTGAAGCTATACTAAAGTAGCTATAATCGAAGAACACTGCAGAAAGTACCATGACAAATTAAAGTTATTAATGCAATTAAAGTTATCAAAGCTTTGCCCGAGTTTTTGGGTCTACTTTGGTGTTAGCACATTTCCCCCGCTTTAAACCAGGCAGTCGAACCGAAACTGAACCTTAATTAACGCGCCAACCGGTTTGCATGGCTTATTTTATTAAATCTGAACCAAACCCGAACCGTCACATTTTGTAAAAAACGTGAAGCGGAGTAGAACCCCATTTTTGTGTTGAAGCGTAACCGGAACCGAACCCATAAACATACAGCCTGTATTAGCACAGGGCGTGTCAAAAATTACGAATTGTAGGTGTCGCGCAGTACACAGTCAAAATTCTTTTAATGTTTGTTAAGGCCGTGTAGACCAGGGGTGTCAAACACGCTTACTTAAAAGTTTGTTTTTGGCACTCAACATTGTTTAAGTTTGGCACCCCTGGTGAAGACTGTAGATCAGGGGTGGGCAATTAATTTTGGGGCCGCATCAGAAAGCTGACTTGTGTTGGAGGGCCGAACAAACAATATCTTGAATTTAATTCTGCTCAGAATTTATTTTCCCCATTGCTTGCAACATTGCGCTGAAATCTTAAACACTGAATTTTTGTTCATTTATGTTACAAATGTCTTGACTTTGGATTTATCACATGTGGATGTTCATTCGTATTTTTGATTTAATCGACAATTTGCCACACGGTCTTCGTGACACATTGGGGCCACCAAGACCGTACCTACTTTATTCGATGTGATTAAGGCTGAATTTATTGGCAACAATAAACTTTAACGATTGTGGAACTAAAAAGTTGATTTGCCGTTACCTATTTTTAGGATTCGGCATTTTACCTAATTTCATGGCTATTTGTAAAACGTGAGCACTGTCCGTGTTAAGGTACGCATGGCCTATGTCCATAGGCGCCGAGCGGTGGCGGGGTGGCGCCGCCCACTTGGGTTTAAAGCAAGGGTCTCAAACACGCGGCCCGCGGGCCGCATGCGGCCCTCGAAGGGTTTTTGTGCGGCCCGCGAAGTACACATAACTTAGAAGTTATGTGTTTACAACAAAACAATACAACAAAGCACAGTGACTCTTTCACTTTGCTACACTGTATATTTGTTTGTTATTTATTTCAAAATTGTTTTTTTTTTAATAAAGTAATGGCATTAATGAACAATTCCCTTTTTAATCACGCAATATGTTTGTTTTCATGTTACACTGTAACAAATGTTTCGATAGTGCGGCCCTCGACTTATCTTAAAAGTTTGTTTTTGGCCCCCAAAGCCGTTTGAGTTTGAGACCCCTGGTTTAAAGCAAGGTGGCGGCCACCGTGGATATTTTGGGTTGTTTGTAGCGGTATCGTACGAAACATCGTAAAATCTAAAGAAATTTGGGAACAATTTTGCTTTTAAATAAGCATGCTGGCATGACAGCAACAAAACGTGTCAAAACTGCAACCTGTTTTGGTTAGTGCTTTGTTAATAAGGTCAAACACACAATTGTTGGCAGTGAATGTATGGCTATTATTGTGTAAAATGCGATTTTACTGTAATAAATGGTTATTTTAGGTGACAAGAGCAACAACTTGACGAAAGATTTTCTAAACGTTGCTAAACCAATAATAACGTTAAGGCAAAGTGTTTCAAATGAACACGTTGGTCTGTTTTTTAGGAGTCATAAATGTTTGCTTTAAAAAACGTTTGCAACAAAAAACATTTTTTGCACTGAAATAAAAATGTTTGCACTGAAAAATAAATGTTTGCATCGAAAAATAAATGTTTGCACTGAAAAATAAATGTCTGCCAAAAAAATGTTGAACTGCACTTGTGGGCCACCGTAGTTTTTTCCCCTGTACGAGTTGTATTATTTTAGGCACAAAGCATCCATGGGCTTTATTGCGTAACAATGGGTTGGACAACTTGTGTTTAACGAATTTATGTGGACATTGATCAGCATCACATGCAGCGCTGTTCGCCTGCACATGTGCGTCACTACGTAATAATATACATACATAACAATGACAGTATTTCGAAATAACAGCAATACTGTCGTATTTCATGTCAGCATAAATAGACCTAATTTTCGATCCACGTTTTAATTTACTTGACCTCACGCGGGCCAGAGAGGGACAACTAATGGGTCGCAAAATGCCCAGGTCTGCTGTAGATGATGGTAGAATTAAAATTAAACGAAATGGGATTTAAACCGATTTAAAAACGCGAACCGGTTTGAACCAGATAATGTGCTCAAACCGGAACAAAACCCCGAACCCGAAAATATGCATTTTTTATGACCTGAATCGAACCCCTAAAACAATAAAAAAGGGCCAAGGATCCAACCCGAACAATCGGTCCCACTCCCTGATTTAAACATTAAAATTCTATTTGAAATGATGCGCATTTCTGCGTAAATATTTTTCATCTTTTTCTATTGTAGAATAATTTCCCCTAAACACAAAAACCTTACCACAAAATTTCAGGTACCATATCAAATGAAACATTAATGTAAAACACAAATCAAAAACGTAAAATCACTGGAAAAATGACATGATAAAGAGCATTTTAATGTGATCACGCTTCAAAAAATATAAAAACTCAAAATAAAATAAAACCATGCAAAATCTTGTGCGTCCATTGTGACATATTTTCGAATTTTATTGTCATTAATAGAAATCATAGCTCTCAGTGTCAAAACACACAAAAATTAGCCGTAAACAACCTTAATTTTGAAACTGTTCCGGAGGGGGGCTTTTAACCAGCAGGATACCATGTTGTAGCCTAGAGCTTACTTTTTTCTATCCCGTTGCCGTTACGACACACTCTTTGCGCATTTTTACAGCAGAACGCTTTACGCGAGAGACCTTTTTAAATTTTTCAAAGACATGTAGATTTTTTCTAATGCGGAAATATATTAAACAGACAAATAATTTGTTTATTTTCCCTCAAAGCTTTTTTGTAATCACCACTGCGTATTTCACTACAAATTAAGTCAATGTGCATGAAAGCATAACTGCACTACATGCGGCAATTATCTCCTGTTTGCAGTGTGTGTGCCACGCGTGCAAAAGTTCTTGCATATAATCAGTAACAATTGGCATTATTCCGTAAAAAAGTAATTTCTTGACACGTTTAGGTTTGTCCTTTGTCCTGAAGTGAGGTTTCCAATTTTTATGGCCAAATAAAACCTAAGTCAAAACAAATGCATACTAAATCGACTCGTGATAGAAAAGCACATCAGGGTTGCAAACATAGCACGGCACTGAAGTATAGTCTGTTTATAAACACAAGATATATATCCACACGCTTATGTATATGATAGATTTCTGAAATTTCGTAACCTGGTACTGATTGCAATTTCATGTTATTCTGTACAAGCTGATTAATTGCATGTTAAACCGTTTTTAGAGTCGATACGGCTTTCCCGTTTCTAATGTGCGAATTCGTTATGTTGGCGGTCGGTCATGCCCTTCGATCACTTAAGATGTTCACTTCTCATTTTCGATTGGCTAATTGGAACTAGTCATAACCTTGCACGTTTGCACTGGATGCAATTTCTAGTCGGTCTGCAAACACTGATTGAATATGTGCTAACCGTTCGTTTTTTAGCGCTGGTAGGTCTTTCCCGTTTCCATGGAGCGAACTCGTTATGTTAGCGGGTGGTCATTCCCTTCGATCATTTAATATGTTCGCTTCTCATTTTTGATTGCAGTATTCCAACAAACTAAAATTTTGCATGTTGATAATGGGTGCAATCTGAAGTTGGTCTGCAAAAACTGATTCAAAATTAAGGTTGTTTACGGCTAATTTATTCGCATTGGAAAAATTAAACAGATGTTTAAAAAATTGAAAAAGGTCTCTCGCGTAAAGCGTTCTGCTGTAAAAATGCGCAAAGGGTGTGTCGTAACGGCAACGGGATAGAAAAGAGTTAGCTCTGTTAAAAGCCCCCCTCCGGAACAGTTTTAAAATTAAGGTTTTTCACGGCTAATTTTTATGTGTTTTGACACTGAGAGCTATGATTTCTATTAATGACAATAAAATCGAAAAAAAAGTCACAATGGACGCACAAGATTTTGCATGGTTCTATTTTGTTTTGAGTATTTATATTCTTTGACGCGTGATCACAATAAAATGCTCTTTATCATGTCATTTTTCCAGTGATTTTACGTTTTTGATTTGTGTTTTACATTAAAGTTTTTTTTGATATGGTACCTGAAATTTTGTGGTAAAATTTTTGTGTTTAGGGGAAATTATTCTGCCAAAATGACACTGGTACAAAAACGTGAGTCCGTCGTGGCTCGTGGAATTAGTTGCAGGTGGATTTGATTTTGTACAATTACAAGCATGTCTCGCTTAATTATAAAAGACTTGCCGGAGAAGTTAAATATCAAAAATTTTCAGCGTGAAGTGTCAAGTTATGGCACGGTAACAGACTTTCAGATGATTCATACGAAAGATGGGACATTCAGACGATTTGGTTTTGTCGGTTACAAATCGAAGGAAGATACAGACAAAGCATTGCACAATCTAAACAAGAAAATGATTTTAAATCAAAAAATTAAAGCTGAAATTTGTAACTCTTTGGTCAAAAGTAGCAAAAAACATGCAAACACAACAGCTGTGGATGGTGCACTTTTAGGTAAGAACAATTCTGCAGACCTTACATTTTTGCATTCAAAAATGCAACAGCCCAAGAACGATAAAGCTAAACAATTAAGTGGTTTAAATGTTTCTTATGATGAGGATCGATTATTTGTCACCAATTTGTCTAGTAGTTGTACCGTGGATGATTTGCAGCTTCTTTTTGCTTCTTATGATTCAAAAGTGCAAATTAATATTCCATTGAATACTCGAAAACAATGCATCGGGTATGGATTTGCAATGTTTTCAAAGCCTTCTTATTGCAAGCAGGCTTGTTTAAACCTGGATGGGTCTATTTTTCAAGGAAGACAGCTTCATATTACCCCAGCAAAGAGTAAGGAAATAGATAACAAAAATATCACAGAGAAGAAAAAGCCTGTGTCTGAGAAAACACCAAACAATAAGTTCAACACATTGTTTATTGGAACAAATTCGATTGCCAATGTCATAGCTGAAAGAGTAAAGTGTGATAAAACATTTTTGGTGGATGGCGCTGGAAATAAGACTGCTGCCGTTGGAGTGGCTCTTGGTGAAGCACAAATAGTAAAAGAAACCAAAGAATTTCTGGAAACGAATGGTGTGTCTATTGGTTCGTTTAATGATAATCATTCAGAAAGAAGCAAAACAGTAATCATAGCCAAAAATCTTCCACTTTCTGTTACTTCCTCAGAACTGCATGAAATGTTTGAAAAACATGCAAAGCTTGGAAGAGTTCTTCTAGCACCATCTGGTGTAGCTGCTATTATTGAATGTCTTGATGCATCAGCAGCCAAAAAAGCATTTATGAAGCTTGCATATCGCAGAATACATCACAAGCCTCTGTATTTAGAATGGGCTCCAGTAAGCATATTTGACAATAAAATATCTTCGGAGCCATTAAACAATAATAAAATCTTTGTTAAAAATCTTAATTTCAAAACCAATGAAAAAAATCTAAAGTCACACTTTGAAACTGTTGGTGAAGTTGTATCCTGCTCTGTAGCAAAAAAGAAAAGAGCAGTTACAGGGGAATTGTTATCTATGGGGTATGGCTTTGTAGAGTATAAGTTAAGTAAAGACTGCACTGCTGCTTTAACATCATTAAACAACTCAAAGTTAGATGGACACATGATGAAGTTGGAACCAGCACAGGATAAACACACAGCTCCAGCAAAATCCAGTGAATCCTCAAAACTGATTGTGCGTAACATTCCATTTCAAGCAAATGATAAAGAAATTGAACACCTTTTTAAATCTTTTGGTGAATTGAGATCAGTCAGGCTGCCAAGAAAAATTAAATCTGGAGATGACAGGGATTTACACAGAGGATTTGCATTTGTTGATTTCATGTCAGTTGAAAATGCTTTAAATGCATTTAATGCATTAAAAGATTCTACTCATTTGTATGGTAGAAGGCTGGTTTTAGAATGGGCGACAACATAACATAGTAAATATGGTGTAACTTTTTGCAGCTTCTTGACAGAATTGCATTGTTTTTGACAGGAGAAACGTGATTTTTGGTAAGGACATAAATATGCACGTTTAGAACATTTTAAGTTTTTGAAATACTGTCTCGAAGACTATCTTGTAGCGGTGTGCAATGGAAAACAATCTTCAATTTCAACCTATTGGTTATGTTAAGAGTTGTTTCAAAAACAAAAATGGCACTCCAAGACAACCATCCATTTCATCAGCTACCAAAGGAGATTTGTCAATTCTTAAAACGGTTTTTAACAACCCTGAACACAGTCTTTGTGGAATATCACAGTTTTCTCATGTTTGGATTATATTTTGTTTTCACCTGAATGAAAGCAGCGGCCTAAAAGCAAAGGTTAAACCCCCACGATTGGATGGCACAAAAGTTGGAGTTTTTGCTACACGTAGCCCCCATCGCCCCAATGCAGTTGGACTTACTTTGGCAAAACTGGAAAATGTTGACAATGATACAATTTTCTTGTCAGGATTGGACATTGTTAGTGGCACACCTGTGCTTGATATAAAGCCCTACATTCCAGAATATGATACACCCCGCCTGGGTCTGTCTGTAATTGATAAACCAAAAAGCTCAGATCAACCACTGTCTGAATTAGCTGAGGCAGAGACTACAAACATAAACGTTTCTGATTGGCTAGTAGAAGCATCCAAAGACCAAATTAATGTACTTTTTACCGAAAGAGCAATGCAAAACATAAAAAAGTACCAAGTGAAGGAAGACACATCATGTCAGTGGAAATTGGATCATATTTGTGCTGACGATATGGTTCAGGTGATAACCGACATCTTAAAAGCAGACCCTCGATCAACTTATCGCAGGCAAAAGTGTGGTGATAGACTTTACTACTTTACAGTAGACAGTGCACATATAACTGCATGGTTTGATGACACCACTGTGCCCAATACTGTTGAAGTCTTAAGGATTGTACCTTGTTTACGTTTAAATCAATACACTGAAACAAAACAAACTTAAATCATCAAAATTATTAACTTTTCAAATATATTGTGCTTTGTTGCATTGTACGAAATAGTAAACAAATACCATATTCTTTTTGTGTTTTTCTGGTTGAAAACAGACGTTTTTACTGATTATTTTTGTTTTGGTAACCCACATGTCCAAGTGACCAAGGTTCTTTATGCAAGTAACGGAAGTATTTGTTTAAAATATGATTGACTATGTTGTAATGAAAACATATGCTGTCTCTGGTCATTTGGTAAGGAAAACATGAATAGCTTGAGCATGTTGGTAAAAAAGAGAAATTCACTTACTGAACTGTTGAAGACCAGTAATATGCGATTATATGAGAAAACAAGGGTCACCAGACCCACAGGCCATAAAACAATTTGTATTTTTTTTCATTTGTTGCTTTGCAGAGAACGGCTGAACATTATGTGTTCCATGGATTACTTTCAGTTTTTCCTTAACAACATGTAGGATAACTTTGACAACACATATGAATAATCAGAAAACAGTTAGCTACAGCCCAGACAAGCCTAAATGGTATTAATATTATAGTCCATGAAAGACTGGAAGGCGACAAGCGGATGGATCCCACTGAAATGTGAAAAAGTTTGGTGGCCCCTGTGACAGAACATCATTCAAAATATGTACATAAGGCATTCAAAAGACAGCTTTCTTGAAAAATAAAAGTACAGTAAAACGAACATTTAGTCCACTTTTATACTTGTAAACAAATATGATAACCCAGGTGCAGACTAAAGTACTTTTTAATTACACGAGCAATTTCTACAGCATAATAGCTGTTACTTATTTACCTATCTACACATTAAAATGCATAACTCTTTGCAGTGTGCAAAAGCTAACTTATATACAACAACTGAGATGTTAACAAACATATTTCTATAAATTTTATGCATTTGCAATCTGTTGTGTTGATAGATTTATGTGAAAACATGGTCACAGTCATTTTTTAATATCACATTTACCAGAACGTTGGTGGGATGTTTAAACACAAAACAAACAGTTTAATTATATATTGCATAACTGTTATATGCTCTGGTCCATTGTGGCCCCCAATTTCCACCATGATAACAGACCTCTAACCATGCTGGACAATAGCATGAATTGTCTTGATAAAAACAAAAGTGCAGGAATTGTACGCCATAAACAATAATGATAGTTCAGTCTCTTCTGAGGTTGTTAAGTCTTGCTTCCAAGTCTGCATCAGCACTATCCACTGGGCCACCACCAGCACCCAATGCTGTGGGGCCAGCTTTTGCCTTCGACGGTCCAGCCAAGTTGCCTGACTGTGCAGGTAGTCCACCAAGTTCTTCAGTGAGCTCAAGTCCAAGTTCAGCAAATACTTCCCGCACAATTTCATCACTAACAAAACGTTGTTTATAGTTACGACCAAAAAGGCATCAGTAACATATTAAAAGTTTAGTAGCCACATTGTTATTTACCTTTCAGCTTCATCATCTTCACCTTCCATTGCATCATCAATTGCATCTTCCATCATTTCACTTTTCATGTCCAACATTTCTGACTGTCTTTCAAAATCTTGCATAATCTTTTGCATTTGTGGCAGTTTCATCTGCTTATTCATGTTACGCATAGCCTAAAAGGACATTCGGGGTTACAACAAATCCAAGAGAGTCTCTAAAGGCCAAATAAAAAAAATATTTATGCATTTCACCTAAACATGTTAAGTCAACAAAATTCAAAATTTTAATGAAATAGAAAATGGCTTTCCTACATGTTTGAAATTTATTTAAACTATATCGTACTTAAATCATTTGCTATACTTCAGATGTAAATTTGTTACCTATTTCAGCTGAGACTATATTTTTATGCAGAATTGTGATTTTTTTCTACAAGCAGAAATAAAAGGGACCCCATATAAGAGTAGTACACTATAATTGGTGACTGCACAGTATCAGTATTAATAAGGCCTGATCATTTTATGTTTGCAAAGACAAATAGGCAAGAAATACATTTATTGAATTGAACCCAAGCTTCAAAGCTTGTCCACTTTATGTTTATATTATTTGCATGTTTAGAAAAGATGAATTTCTAATTGTGTGACTGCTGGCAATACTTAAAACCACACATAATTTTACCCAGGTGTAAAGCTTTCGTCACCCTTTATTTTCTAAGCATACCATTGCTTCATATAATTGCACTGCATAGCAGCATGGTAGCATGGTAGCATGGCCAACTATATATGTAACAACCAATCAACTTCACAGCATAATCTAAAAAACATTGCCCAGTAGGCAGTAGCATATGTGGTGCATTAACAGAAGCCATTCCTGATTGTAACCAAGCAATTGGACACTGACTTATATTTGGGAGTGTATGAGTAATCAATGATCAAGCAAAAATTTTACAAAGCAAACTAAAAACATTCTATATGTAACAACTGTTTAATTTTTTGCAAATTAGGGTTTGTATTCTAACCTAAGGGGCCTATAAATATAAAACAAACAGTTAAATGCATAAGGGTAAAAAAGGGTGATGGAACAAATTAGGATAGACAAAAAATAGAAAAAAAACATCAATATGTAACACCTTTATTAAATTGGACCCACAACCAGGTTTTTTTTAAGGTTTGGTTTGGGTGACCGCTAAGTAGTTTTAAGAGACCGCAAGTGTTTCATTTAAATACCAAAAAATAGCCATATTTGCTTAAATGAATTATTTATTAGGCTACTGGCAAATTTTGGGAAACCGCTGGAGAAATTTTTAAAAAAATTCCTTAAAAAACACCTTAAAAAAAACACTGCCCACAACAACAAACTAGCTAGCAATAGCAATTATGTCTGCATGGAGTGTTTGCGTCGCTTAAATTTAGTAATATTAGTGTTTGATGTATGTCAGCTGCAATGCTTCTTTTACACACATATATATAAATATATACCACGGTTCAAATAAGACCCATTACAAAAGTTACCCATTTACTAAAAAAAACATTGGTTATTTTAACTTGCATTCTATAAATGTGCACTCACACCTAGTGTATATTTGCACTCTGTTAGTGTATGATGTACTATTGATCTTTACCTTAGTTACACCTTTCATTGCATTCATCATGGCATCTTGACTTTTTAAAGTGGTAATTTTTAGGGAAACTGCTTGAATATTTGCCTTCATCAGCATGAATTTTTTGACGTAC
>NW_027649107.1:0-10972 GCF_965637545.1 Phallusia mammillata
AACGTTCATCAATATTACAAACATATAAACAATTGGGTCACAACATACCAAATCTTTGAAGTTTGAATGTGTTTTCGTTCCTAGGTGTAGGCTAAATAGAACATTCAGTATAATTGCAAAGATATTATCTGACATTTTGCTTTGCAGAAATTACTATTTGGTTTGGTAAATTAAAAAAGACTTTAGAATACAGCCGCATTAAGCATAGCCTGTTTCTTGCACAAAATGATTTGTGTCTTCAGGACATCACCACAACACATGCAACCACACCCCAAACAATCCCGATCACAACCAAATGGCAAACTACTGAAGGTCAGTTTAAAGTAAAACAGACTTATACGATATGCAGAAACACAAAAGGTAGAAGACTTCTCATTGAAATTTATGGAGTAATATAAACCCGGTTCAGATCAGACAACATCGATCCTGGTTACAACCACGATAGCGGACACGACTCTTCAAACAACCACAAGCTTAAAATCCACCACCCCTGTTAGTTTCTACGACAACCTGAGTCTAGAAGATCGAGAACTTTGGAACATTGTAAGTTTTCAAGGCTTTTCGATTGCGATGTAAAACGACAACTATATGTATAAGAGTGTCCAATTTTCAACTAAAAAAAGTAAGTTAGTGCACTGACAATATTAGAAATTTTTATCTCATCAAGTTGGGAACGGTATGACGTGTAAAGCAAACTAGTTGATTATCCTTTTGTACGCAATCTTTCAATACAATGCGAGTGATGTTTTTTCTGTTACTAGTTGATGGACATTTCTGGTTTTTCTGCACTTTCTCACGAAGAAAAACTTAAAGTGCTCGAACTCATAAAAGCGTTGTCAAAACTTCTGCAAGATCCTCTTCTTTTGAAGTTTCTGCTA
The DNA here is from genome assembly GCF_965637545.1 of Phallusia mammillata. Taxonomy (NCBI): domain Eukaryota; kingdom Metazoa; phylum Chordata; class Ascidiacea; order Phlebobranchia; family Ascidiidae; genus Phallusia; species Phallusia mammillata. The sequence continues at coordinate 879 of NW_027649107.1, forward strand.
CGAATCTTTGCACATGAAAGTTTAGCTGCCAAGTGCTCGGAACTTCAAATGTACATGACTGAAAACAACTTTAATCTTACAAAAATTAAAACTATGCTGCGAGGTTTAGGTAAACTTTCAGAAAAATACCGGAACCCAAAAATATTGTCTCTTAGAATAAAAATTTCGGACTTGTTGGAACAAAACAATCTTCTGTCCAAATCTCTTCGTTTTAGCTTTAAAGAAATACTCGATCACGTTAATTTGCCAAAACGATGTAGCGAGTTATGGAGATCGGCTGTCGGTAAGCAAGAACCAAAAGTTGAAAGAAGGGACACTACATCACAACGCACAACGGAAAGCACCATTCCAGGTAGGCAGATGTTGTTTCGACTAAGCTTTTTTGACGCCTTTTAAACCTAAACCAATATCTGCACTTTTGGAAAAACAGATGGGCCTAGTCTTACAAACAGGATGGAAGGGCAAGTTCAATTCCTACAATTTCTCATGAAAAATGATCAAATATTACACGGCTCTTATAAACCTGCCGCAATATTTTAGACACATCATAAAATGTTTTGTTATTGACGGCTGTGGTCATACTGAGAATCCTGTAGTAAAGTCCAAGCTACCCGACACCTCAGTATAACGTGAGGATTTTGGCAGTCGTAATTGAGGCCCTACAATATGGAAGAAAACTATTTTAGTCATGGGTTTAAATCCTATCGCAGACTATACCTTTCTGCACATAAATGCCGGGAAGATTGGATCTAACTGAGTTTTAGGCTACATTGTTTGCAGACCTGCGTACAATAATAAAAATACAATTTTTGTTTAGTGCGAAAAACATCATTGAATCTTCCATGGCTGCTTACATGGATCGCAATTGCAGCTATTATCATTGTAATGGTCGTTTTCGTTTTGATCATAGTTGGAACTCGAATGTGTTTTAACTGGTCGAGGAAAAGCGAAAAACAGCGACAGGCGATTGCAAGGCGAAAAAAGATGTAAGTATAAGCAGTATACACAACTTGTAAAAGCAATAAATGAACAACACAATATATTACTTTAATGTTTAGGCGATATGAGGGGCATATTATTTTTGCAGCAATAACATCACAGTCAAAATGTAGCCTATACCCATATAACAGGCAAACTTTGAGCGGTTTAAGACGAACATTATTTAGAAGCCCGGCGCACAATAAAATATGCTTGCCTGGTGCGTCCAACAGAATTTTTTATTTACGCGGCAATGATTTAATAAAAGCCACGTTTTTTTTATTAAGTGCTTCCACCTACAGGTAATAGTTGTTCATGACATCCACGCACCTCATATCGTGTTCCCTGTGTTCAGCCAACATAACGTTCTCACGGACTGGTAGCCTACCCGTGTTTACCAGTGAAATAACGATTCAACGACTCTCCTTCATAGATAAATTACAACATTGTCATTCTGAATTAACTTTTCTCAAAACACTCCGCTAAGTGGCCCTTGTGACAAAAGCCTACATAATTTTGCAGCATAATTACAACGTCAAGGGTAGCAACTTGGCCGAATGGTCGCGCACCTATAAGCAATAAATAGACATAAAACCGGGAGCGTCCTAAATTCAAATCCCGTAAAAATTACAACTTTAATATTAAGACCATCAACATTTAAAAATATGTGGGCCCATCAACATTTAAAAATGTTTACTTTAAGAATGTACGTTCTTTCTACCTTTGATAACTATAAACGTTATTTGACGAATAGGCTCCAGGGTTAACCCAACCATGGTGTTCCATATAACTCCTGAACACCAAAGTCTTTGAAGCAGCAGTAGGCTACAGCATCGTCCCAGGAGATGTAGGCTATAATAAAATGTCTTGTTTACTTAATTGGTGGTGGGTTTTGAACTACTGTTGCAAATAATATTTTTTTTTTAATTTGGTGCTTAAAACACTTTGCCACATAAGATGTAGGCCAATGGTTTTCTGCAGATGACTTAGTTTTGTTTATGTGGATAATTTTATTTCAGCGAAAAGATGCAACAGTGGCCTAAAGTTGTCATGCCAACGTATTCATACTGATCAATGATCAGACCAACAAAATGACATGTCCGATGCGCCCGGTTCCCACGCAACCTGAAAGGTTCATATATATCCAGGTCGCTTAAAACAAGTTCATTTGGATTCTCATACGAAACGGTTTGTAACGGAAGGATACGTCAGTGGTTCTCATGTATTTTTCATTTCCTGAAATGCTTTAGATTTTTTGTGAAAATGCTTGTGAGGTAACCGATTAAATCGTTTTTTACCTATGTGGTGAATATACACCTGACAATAAAATTATGTAATTTGCTTTGTTTGAGGAAGTACGAAATAACAGAATCAATGATTTTCGAAGTCAGCAGAACAGTAGATACAAATTTGTGCATTTTCGGACACAAAATGCATTAGGAGTTACAGTTAAGCATTTGTACAACTAACATTTACATTTGTACAACTAGCTCAGGTGTTCAAACGACTTGTTGCGTCATTTCAGCACACATTTTAGGTTGGGGTAAAATTGTAGCTATGAATCAGAAAACAATACTTTTAGTGTTAGTTGTAGTTTCATTTAATGCTTACCAGACGTTTAGTCAAACATGCCCCACTACAATTACCGACACAGAAAGAATAGATTGCAACGTTCGGCCCAACACTCAAGCTAACTGTGAAGCTGTTGGTTGTGTTTGGTGCTCCAACGTTGCAGCGAAGATTGCCAAGTGCTTTATCAACACTACAAGTCCATATTCAGGTTAGTACATGTATTTTAACAAAAGAAGTGATCAATAAATTTTAAATAAACTAACAGAAGTGGTCAAAAACAGTCAATTTTGTACCGTTCTGACCTAAAAAATGCTTCTGAAATTTGGACAAAACAAGGAATTTTAGAGTGAAATCAATATTTTGAGCCAGCTGTAGCTTTCTGTTAGCAATTAAGCATTAACAACACAAACGAAACTGTTAAGCATTAACAACACAAACGAACTTGTTCGTGCAGTTGTCACTAAAGCGGCAAAATATTGTCATTCAACGACCAACTGCAGAGTGGCGATCAACTGCCACCCGGACATCAAAACCTATCAGCCGAGCAAAGCGTCTTGTGAGAGTCGTGGATGCCTGTGGTTGGGAAGTAATGCCGTGAGTGATCAACCAAGATGCGTGTATTACAATAACACTTTGTTCAAACCTTCAGGAACAGGTAAAATCAAAGTTGAGGTACCTAAGTAACACGCAAAATTGCTTGCTATTTTTATTTTACAACTTTAAACAAACAATGACTCCTTTCTGTCAATAACATTTTTGTTTACAAAAAATGTGAGCCATCTTGGTAGCGACAGGCTACAACGAATCGTAATAAACGACAAACTGTATGTTTATTTTGTACTTTTGTTCTTGCTCGAGAATTGTTCAATCCTAAATTTGTGTGTTGAATAAATTTAATGCGGAATTATTAAGAGTAGCCTAGTGTATTTTCTTACTTTTTAGCTACACCCACGAGGGATTTGAACAGGATGTGTGTAAACTGCAGCGCTTGCACAACGAAAGTCGACTGCCTTCCCAACGAAAAGTCTTTTAGAATAACGAAGAACCGATGCGATAGAGAAGGATGTCTTTGGTGCAATAACAAGTGCTATCAGGGAGGAAAGTCAGGTACGCATTTCACTTTCTTGCAATGAAACGCAACGTTTGGTCTACCTTATAAAAGAGTGGTCTACCATACATCCTGCTTCTGTATTAAAAAACCAAAACTTTAACTCGCTTAGTATACAAAAACGCATAACGTAATCTTCTTTTGTGTGTAGGACCGGTTTTTAACAAGTCCTTTTATAACTTATGAAAAAATGCCAACTGTTTTGTTTTGCCAAGGTCTTGAAGTGTTAAGCGGAGTGTGCAATGAGTGTGATGATTGTGCAAATCACGCCTACCTTAAAGCAAGCACACAGCAAATTTGTGAAACTCGTGGAGCTCATTGGTGTCCCAAACGCCCAAGTGTACCCGAAAATCGTCGTTGTATTATTCATCTCACTCATCCGGGGGCCGGTAGGATAAGTGTCACTCGATAATTTTCAGCGTGTTCCCAGTATCTAAAACTATGATATGGTTTCAGTTTTGTACGACTAACATTTACAAATTATGTTTATAAATTTAAGTTTTTATTTGTTGCTTATTTGAAAAGACAACTTAGTACGTAACCTAATCAAATATGACCAACATAAATGCTTTGTTATTTAACGTTAATAAGTCTTTAGCAGCCTACCCACCACCAGCTTTGTTTCTAGGTTCAATTTATCTAGGTCAGATGTTGAATAGTTACATATAAAAATATTCGCTACTATGTTCAACACATAAATCTGTTCATGTAGTGAGTTAATTAGTGAGTTTAAAAATAATAATTTTCCGGAAAATATACTGGCACCATAACTCACGTCAATCGCACATTTAGAAAAATCGCAAAAAATTACTGAAACTAACCCAAAAGTTTAGTTCTTAATGTAATGTTTCAAAAACTTATACTTCCCAACCCTACCCCTATTTAGACGCTAAATAAACAATTCAGCTCCTGCGCTACGTATCGAAAATTAACTAAATGTTCGGCTGACGTGAGCTATGGTGTTAGTAGCTGTACCTAATTTTCCAGGGAAGTGCACAGCGGAACTGGTCGGGCGTGAAAATTGTAACAGTTGCAGCGACTGCGCTATCCCAATCGACTGCAGTACATCAGCAGCTGAAAACGAGACAACATGCAAAGCGAAGAACTGTCTTTGGTGTTTTAATGCGACGGATGACAAACCAAACTGTCGTTACAAAACAATTCCTAGTAAGATTATGTGGATGTAAACTTACTGTTGAATATTCATGGTCTCAGTTTTTTTTTTTTTTTTTTTTTTCAATGATAAATTGAAACGTCTTTGGTAGAGGTACTAAGTGCTAACGCAGGAACTCACAGTCACAGTACCCCGGTTTGAGAATTTCTATCGATAGATGGCGTAAAAAGCGCAATTTTTAAATCAACTGTGTAACTGGGATAGAGTGGGCAGGAACTTGACCGAATGGTCTGGCGCGCCTGACCCATATACAGACTTAAAAAACCCTGATCGGGATTCGTCCCCGGGAGTGTCCTGGGTTCAAACCCCGTGAAAAAAAAACTGGGATAGAGTGGCAGGAACTTGGCCGAACGGTCTGGCGCGCCTGACCCATACAGACATAAAAACCCTGATCGGGATTCGTCCCCGGGAGAGTCCTGGGTTCGAACCCCGTGAAAAAAAAAAGAAAAAAAAATGGGATAGAGTTAGAAAATAAGTTTCAAGTTAATTAATGGAATTTTAGTTGAATTTATAGTCATTATTATTATAAAAGCTTAGCGCAGCCTTAACCGTCAGCATTCCTGCGTTAGAAAATAATTTAAGTCACCTAGTGGCAATAAGCAAGCAAACCGCTGTACTATGAGTTCCTGTGTTAGTACCTTTTCCTACGTCCTTATGCTACGTGATGTCTAGCAGTTAGTAGTGAATAAGAACATATACCCCAACCTAAGCGGTATATTTTTTGCAGTTAAATGCAGAAAGCGCACGAATTGCAACCTGCAGTTTCCAAGGTTTCAAAAGATTTCATTCACGCTTTTAAGCAAGCAGAGGCCCCATCTGATGACACTGATGAAAACTTTGTGCGTTACACAGATGGGTTTGTGGGACGAAACAACTACAGACAAGTGTCTTTCCCCTTCTGATTACCGAAGTTCAAAAATAGAGCGCCTTATCAGCGCCCCATGACCTATAAGTGCTCACACAAATCAATTTTGCTGCTTTGGCGTGCTTTTGTGTACATTACTCGCATAATGAAATATATCACGAAAGAAGTATTCATATTGGCATATTATGGTCGCAACCTAACTACAGGGCTGCCCAACGTAGCCTATACGCTCTTAAAGTTTTCGGACATAAAATTCTGAAATAAACTTTTCCATGAGATTGTAATTTATATTTATAAAGTATTATTTAATAATTTACCACACAGCCACACACGTGACACACCAGTTGCTTATACTTACTAAACACTTTTGTTTGCGTGCCCCTGATCTCACATAAGAAAAGGGAGAAGTTGAACATTAGTTGTAGATTTGTAGAACAAATCATTTTGTTTGTAAATCATAAACGTTTATCGCGACTTCTGTAATAAAATGAAGGTAATGTACCCTGGTGTAAAATACCAACACATTGCACGAATATTCTTTCAAAAGAATAGTAAGTTCTGTACAACAATCAAATATATCTTAGTTTAGTTTGAAACGGGGAAGGGCATTTTAATTAATCACTACAGCAACATCAAATAACTGGCCTATCGTCTGTCATTAAAGAGCAGTGGTCAAATTCTAACTAAGCTACTTTCATTATGTTGTTTCTTAACATTGCAATAAACGTTACACTTTCCAGCTACATATGCTTGAACCACGAGATAACCCACAAACTGATTGCGATCAACACAACATGCAGGCAGCTGGTATTATTCAATGGAACATAGATTGCCTTCTGCTTTGTGACGTCATAGGACAATTGTTACGTTTGCTTTCGAGAAATTTAAAAGTGGTTGGTAAACAGTAGTGATGTACCGAATCGGCTAAATTTCGATTCGGCCGAAACCGAATATTCGGAGGTTTTGCCGAATAAATTCGGCCGAATCAACCGAATCATTTATGACGTCACGCGAAGTCGTACGCTACGCGTTTGACGTGAAAAAAATGTTTATCTACCAGGCAGACAGTGCAAAATAGTTGTGTTTCGTCCTTATTTCACTTCTGTGGTGTTTAAAATTGCCTTAAGCATGATTGGCAACCTGCCAATGAATTACTAATTTTTTTGACTACCGTGGGAAAAACGATAATGTGTTGAAAAAGATAAACATTGACGCAACTTTCGTTATGTTTGGGCTTTTGAAAGATTGCGTGGACCTTAATAAGCAGAAAAGACACGTTTAACGCTTTAAATTTGTGTTCGTAAAATATTCGGTTTCGGCCGAATCGCAACAAATTATTCGGCCGAAACCGAATCTTTGCAAAAATGATCGATTCGGCCGAATAAATTCGGCAAACCGAATATTCGGTACACCTCTAGTAAACAGGGTTGCCAATTTGGCCGATTTGTCGCCAAATTCCACAAAATTGGCGTTTTTTGAGAGTGGTTCGCACCAAAAGTTGCAGCTGGCGTAATTTTTGTAAAATTTGGCGGTTTTGGCATTGTTTGTCAAATCTTTTTGACCCAACAAAATCTAGGTTAGATTCTCTAGCTGCGCTTTTACAACGCAGGTTAAGGTTATATTTCATTGAATGACTATATCTACGTCATCAATGCTCCTGTCTAGCCAACAAATACAATTGTAGTCTCTAAATGGACATTAGAAAATATGATGGGAATCCGAATGTTTGTGTCGGGAGTGACATACAGTGAGTGTCGCATTGAAGTTAAAAAGTTTTTAATGTTTAATATTGTCATTTAAAAGTTGAAACCAGCTTACCACAGTAAGCGAAAGTGCATGAAAGTGGAAAACCACTTCTAATTAAGCTATTGTAAGAATTCAAGCCAAACCAATGTTATCTGGCATATTGCATGGACTTTACTTTCACTAAATTGTATTACGCTAAATATGGTAGTAACAATCTTGATCTTGAAACCCTAATAACTACGTTATAAAAAATCAGGTTCAGTAAATGGGTGGATTTTTAATCGCCAAGTAAATGTTCGAGTGAAAAGAGAAAGCCTTGGCCCCTGCATAGCAACAGGGCTTACGGCAAGAATTTGCACAATGTGCGCCAAAATGTGCAGGTCGAAATGTGCGCACATTTTGAAAATGTGCAGGTGCCAAAATGTGCAGGTTAAAATGTGCGCACATTTCGACCTGCACATTTTCGAGCACATTGTGCAAAAAACGCTCGCATGCCCGTCTCCTGCATAGGCAATAGGTACGTACTGTTGTTTTCGGCTAAACTTACAATCGCCAATAGTTTGTTTTGATTTCATGGGGCACCATATAATACTTTTGTAAATATTTGTTAATGAAATTAAACAACACAACATTTTACATTCAGGTAATGTTGGTTTTGGAACTTATAGTTCTATTCCAGTACTGGCCCGGGAAATAGTTTCCAGTAATTTGTTACGGTAGGCTACACACTACACAGGCAAATGTTCCCGCTCATCCAAACCAATTTTTTCTACTTACCAAATTTGTACAGCTCGGCTAATAAAGTGACTTATACAACTGTATAATATAGGCTACGTTCTCCTGCTAGTTTTGTAAAAAATGGTTGGCGGTATTTTTGGCGTTAAACGTTTTTTGTTTGGCTCTTTTTTGTTGTGGTTGGCGCTTTTTTAGTTTTTGGCACCTTTCATCATTTTTTATCTGGCAACCCTGTTGGTAAACAACGTGTCGCTTACTGGGTCATTTTTTTAAACTTGGATCTACTTAACAATGATTTGGGATGATTTTACTTAAAAAACGGAATTGTTTATGCAAGCAAAAAGGAATTGGTGACAACCCGCGTCTATGTACGAATTTGTTACGCTGTATTTTCCCATTAGGAAAGACAAATACCATGGGCAAAAAGGTGAGTTTGTTAAATCAAACCAAACCTTTACAACTTGCGGTCCTTGTGGTTTTTACATTACTCAGAAAACGAGAAAAATTGGAATTAAATTAAAATGCACAAATGGCTTTAAAGTTTTTCGATCGGAGAAATTCTGCATGCAAAACTTGACATGTGTTTGCGTTCTTGTTTAGGTCAGTGGTTCCCAACCTTTTGTGGACCATGGGCCCCCTTAAAGTAACGTTTTGGCCTCGTGGCCCCCTTCAAGTTAACTTTTAGGACCTGTGGCCCCCTTAAAATGTAGATAGCAATCTCGCGTTAGCATGTTGTATTAATTTTGGCCTTAAACAGATCTAATGGAGTAAATGAGAGTGATAAACCTCACTATAAACAAATAGTATGTGAAATCGTCGATTAAATTCGGGAATAAAGTTAAAGTGAAAATGACTTTTAGTGGGGGGCCATGGGCCCTGGTTGGGAACCACTGGTTTAGGTCAAAGTGAATCGGTTCATCGTTTTTCTGCCACATGAGGCGGGTGAACGACGAAATCAGACCAGGCCACAACATCAACAGACGTCAGTTCGCCTGTCACCAATAAAACTCTTTCGGCGTGGCGTGGGTTTTTTGATTGTTTGTGCACTTCGGGAACAAAAGTACCTAACAGGGATTCGCAAGAATCGAAAGGTGTCGTTTAACACTAGATTGCCGTCCAGCACAGTTATGACTTAACAGACAACTTTCGCAGTAAATGCAGGGTGTTTGTTTTCGGTTAAAAATTATAGTATTAATGTTCATTGTTCAGGTTGTTATCACAGCTAAATCATTTTCACAATTTTACGCAGTGTTAACTTTAATCTGAAAAATAAGGTGCTAAGGTGTCAGTTTAGTTCGTTTGTTTTTTGCTCCACTCCGCTGACTGTGACAAAGCAACTTAATGAAGTCAGAGAAGATGGAAGTTTCTATGCCAGCTGCCAGCAAATTGCCTGGCCCTGTACCCATGGATGTACAAGTATCAGGAATACCAGCAACATCAGATGATTTGCCGTCCTTTTCCCAATATCGGAATACAAACTGTGACTTGCACAATCAAGGATCAAGCAAACTGATCAACCAAAACTCTTGTGACGATGAAATAATATATGGACAACTTATTGTTTTAGGGTACATTTACATTCTAACTTCTTTTACCAGATGTTGATGTTTTGAGTCATGAATATGTTACTTATGCACAAACGTTTTGTTGATTAATATCTCTAGACAGTATACAACATATTTTATCTTTATCGTATCAGATACATAAGACAAGTACAGAAATGAATAACTTTCCACGATCTACCTTTGGTGGTCTGGATAACTCATGCTGAACTATATTGCGAGTTTTGTGTGATTGGTGTTTATCAATTGCCTTGTAAACATAATATAGTTTGTTCATCTAAAATGCTTTTGCTTGACTTGTATGTCAATATGATGAGAACATACTTTAACTTTTTTTGTTTTGTAGAACAAATG
>NW_027649108.1:0-10838 GCF_965637545.1 Phallusia mammillata
TTTTTGCGCTGACGACCCTTGTAGCATATACAGGCTCCAGATCACAAACGGTTTAAGGTAAACAAAAACGGTTTTCACTGGTCAACTCTAAAATACATTGAGTAAACACATACCAAATATCTTTATCTTCTAAGAAGAACATCAAAAACAAGAGGCGTACATCATAAGCGAGCGCAGGACACGACCGCTAGTGCTGTCGATTTCATGTGGGCCTATAGCATGTAAATTTCTTGTAGCGTGTAGAATACAATCTCAACGTATAGTGATGATGAGCGCCTCTTGATTTTAGGGTAATGATAGGAATTGATTGATATTTTGCATGCGTTCACTCGACGTAGGTCTAGTTTAAAGTTAACCTGTGAAAACCGTTTTCAATACTTTATGTCGTTTGTGTTCTGGAGCCTGTACATGCTACTGGGTCGACAGCGCATAAAATTATTTTGAAGCGGTCATCCCCTTCGTTCGCTTGTACGCCTCTCATTTATGATGTAGTGGTTAGATTCTAAAGATATTTGGTATGTGTTTACTAGATGTATTTTAGAGTTGACCTGTGAAAAACATTTTCATTTATCTTAAACCGTTTGTGATCTGGAGCCTGTATATGCTACAAGGGTCGTCAGCGCAAAAAATCATTTTAAAGCGGTCATGTCCTTCGTTTACTTATGATATACGCTTCTCATTTATGATGTGGTGGTTAGATTCTTAAGATATTTTTTATGCGTTTACTAGATGTATTTTAGAGTTGACCTGTAAAAAACCGTTTTTGTTTCCCTTAAACCGTTTGTGATCTGGAGCCTGTATATGCTACAAAGGTCGTCAGCGTATAAGATTATTTTAAAGCGGTCATGCCCTTCGTTCGCTTATGATGTACGCCTCTCATTTATCATGTGGTGGTTAGATTCTAAAGATATTTTTTATGCGTTTACTAGATGTAGTTTAGAGTTGACCTGTGAAAACCGTTTTCATTTATCTTAATCCGTTTGTGATCTGGAGCCTGTATATTCTACAAGGGTCGTCAGCGCAAAAAAATCATTTTAAAGCGGCCATGACCTTCGTTTGCTTATGATGTACGCCTCTCATTTATGATGTGGTGGTTAGATTCTTAAGATATTTGGTATGTGTTTACTAGATGTATTTTAGAGTTGACCTGTAAAAACCGTTTTCATTTAACTTATACCGCTTGTGATCTGGAGCCTGTATATGCTACAAGGGTCGTCAGCGCGAAAAATCATTTTAAAGCGGTCATGCCCTTCGTTCGCTTATGATGTACGCCTCTCATTTATCATGTGGTGGTTAGATTCTAAAGATATTTTTTATGCGTTTACTAGATGTAGTTTAGAGTTGACCTGTGAAAACCGTTTTTGTTTACATCAAGCCCTTTGTGATTTTAAACCAGTTAATACTAGTACTTAAAATGATGAAATAACAAATGCACAGTTAAGGGCAACATTTTATTAATGAAAAAATAAAGCACCTCATAAACCCAATTTCCACACAATAACATACTCATATTGGGTGCCACAGTTATATGAAAGAAGAAATAAATGTGAAGAGGATAAATAATTAGAAGATTGATTTATCAAGCAAAAACCTGCATTTACAATGAGTACACTAAAAAGGGGTCATCAAGTGAACAGACTGAGAAACAAAAAAGGTGAAACAACATTGTTCAGCTGAAAATGCAATGTGTTGCGAGTTACTGAAATAAAATTAAACCAGCTACCATGTGAAAGATGAGGTTGTATCATAGAGATTACTGGTTGAAAATAAAGGTTTTTCATTCCTGTCTGATGAATCACTTTTACTGAAAGAGTCTACATCAAAGTGAAAATGTATAAATATTTACCCAAAAGATGCTTTTTTAACGACGCCATGATTATGTCATGTAGGTAAGACAGCGTTAATACCAACAAATCATTGAACACATCTAACATAACAAGTTTGCTTTAAATTGGGCACAAGAATTGTTAAATAAACCTGCCTTCGGGTAGTACAGCGGCAAAAAACACACATATTTCGATTCATGTAAAACTGAAGTGTGTGGTGAATATCTTAAAATAAAATGTTCCCCTGCAAGTGAGGAAAGAAGCATTTTGTATCCATCAATGATTTAGCTGACACTTCAGTGAGCTCATTTCACCCACACCATTCTTCCACAATCAATTACTTTCTTCCATGTTGTCCAAGGCAATCTTGAATTACCTTTGGAATGATTGTGCTGCTTTTTTCTGCTTCTATTCAGTTTTCCAGATGTTGAACTGCAACAAAAAATAAAAGAAAAAGTGTAGGCAACATTTAATTTGACAAGTAGGAGTTTACACAAAAATGCTTGAGTTAGGCCAGTAGAAATGAAAGCCAATGTTTTACAAAACCAGGATCACACTAGAGATGAGCTACCATATTTTTAAACATGCCTAAAAAAATAACAAATTACCATCTGCTAAAATAATAGAAACAGTTGAGAATGACAAGCATATCATGACAATTGACAACCACTTACCATGTATCATTGCTTTTCAAATCCAATGTCCCAAGTCCTTTATTTGATAGTGTGCTAGGCCTTAGTTTGCTTCACGAAGCACTAGAAATGCTTCCCCCACCCTGAACTGTCACTTTTCATTACTCCATTTGTTATCAGAACATGGATGCCTATTAGATACAACAACCTTGGCCCATTTTGTATTTTACAGTTTACAATCGAGGAGAATCTGGTACTGCTGCTATTTCGCTGCTTAAAATGCGTTTGCTTTTGTCATAACAGTTCACATTTAACTGCCAATTTCATGTAAAACTCATTTCACCGGCGATTATTTCCACAGAAAATATGATATTTTTCAATAAAAAATAAATTTAATGCTTCACTACCATTGCCGATAAAATCGGGCTGTGTTATAACACATGTTCTAAAATTATAACACCGCCCGATAAGAAACGGGGATTTTTTCATAACACAAGCGCTTCTAATCGAGCACTTGTTGACGAATCGGGTGAAAATACACAATGCCAAAAAATACAAGAAAATATTTTTAACTCCCGTAGTTATGGATTAGGACTCATTCTATTTTCTGCCCAAACAAAACCAAAAGACATTTGATTAGTTTAGTTTTATTAAAAAAGGCACCTTGAAAGTGAAAAAATTGGCAAGAAGGTACCATATGTAAAGTGAGGGCGCGAGAAAAAGTACCCGATCATACAATTGTATCGTCAATGTTTGATTTCAGTAGTGGTGCACTTGCTTCTTTGTCTTTTGTTGCTCGTTTGACAGACACAGTTTTTTGCAAGACTGACACACTTTGAACATTCCTTATAGTTGGTATTTGCACAGATTCACCTGGTAAACAAAACGCATTATTCAAACTTTATAATGCAATGTTAACTAAGCAACACCTAATGTAACTAGTGGGGGCAGAGAGGGAATAGCAATATATTTTGTATTTTATTTATTTTTCTGCATTCTACTGATTGTTCAAGGATTATTTATATTGACATTAAAAACCAGTTTTATACACACTTTAGGCAGTTCTAGGGCAGTCAATGACAATTTGGTCTTCCCATAAAAGCAATGTTGCATGAATTAAAAAAGGCTAATTATTTAACAGTTTTAGATGAAATAAAATAATTTGATTAATGATTGCAAATTTTAGTTGATTGACTATTCAACATGATGATTACTCTATTCGCACCCTGAAATAATTTTACAAAAAAAAATAAGGACAAATAAAATTGTCTTATCACACAGCCAAAACAATGTGAGTAAAAGTTAAAAAAAATGATTTTTCCTCCATATAGTATTTTACAGTTTTTTTACTTACCAGCTTGTTTAAATTGTTCTTCCCATTGATTAAACAGAAAAATAGTAAAGTATGGAAGTTTCTTGCCATTTGAAGAAGATACCAAATGAAAAAGTAAGGCAACATCATTGTGCACATGCCTCTGCTCTTTACCCACGCTAAACAACAACAAAATATTGCATTACATATTATATATTGAAGGGTATGGTTTATGTGCATATATACCCAAATGGTAAGCAAATAAAACCTTGAATCTTGTCCTTTTTGGTCAATGGATTGACATACACAAAGCACCCACATACAGAGGACAACATTGCACTAATAAAAACAAAAATGTTTTTTTGTATTATAATTTTGTAGACTATTTTTATATTTGCCTGTCAAACCTCTTTGATCCACTACATGTTGACTTATCATTAATCCATTTCAGTGTAATGCAGTTGAAAATTCCATACACTATGATGATTAACTGGGTCATAAACCAAGAAATTCTGTAAAGATACAAATGTTACAATTTAGAACACCACCTGGATGGAAGCATATACTGCATCACTATGAATACCGCAAAAATGTGTCATGATCACAGAATTCAGCAGAAGGGTCGCATCCAATATAAAATTCCATTTTAACAAACAGGGCCATGTTTAACCCAAAAAAGATCATCCATAAAATAAACTGGTAAACAGATTTTTTAATGTAAGACTGCCACAGAACAGTAGACGAATCATTTTCCTGGCAGAATTTCTACAAACACAAATAACATTCTGTATTAAACAGGGATATACTCATTACAGATATTGATTGGCTGTTGGTATGCAATCTACCTGCACCCGCTCATATAGCCGCCTTGCCTCGGATTTGTTTTGGTATGTTGTGTGTGTTTGGAAAAGTGTAGCCAACAGTATTTCAACTTCCATATTAACCTGTCAACACAATTTAAAAGTTGGACAAATTTTCAATACCAAAGTAAAATTGTCAAATATGTATGCATTAAGTTCATACACTGTCACTTTTTAATATGGAGTAGAGTGGGTTGGAATTGCTAGGTGCTGCCAATAGATTAAAGTTGTCAACAGCACTTGACAACCATGATGTATTTTGACAATCATTGCATAATTTACTGAAGTCATTGATGAGTGACTGCACTTTTGGCATCTGCAACGAACAAAATCTAAAGTTTATTATTGCAGTGCACTAACTAACACACACACAAAAACATACCTTTACCCACAAAATTCCAATCAGCAGTAGAAGAATGGCTTCAACTAATACAAAGTAGGAAAAATAGGCTTGGAAATGTTTGACGCAAACTACACTTGTTTGAGTTGTTGGCAAAGGGACCACATCCAACATACTATTGTTCTTCTTACTTGTAGCAGAAGAATTTATTTGCTTGTTTCCGACAAAATGGGGTTGCAAGCCAGAGGTCATGTGAAAAGCCTCCTTGTCCTTATTTTGTGATGAAACTGCCATTTGTGTTACAATTTCCACAGCTGTCTTGTTTTGGTGCAATGAACTGTCGTTTGTGTCAAAGCAATTTTGTTTCAATCCATCTCTTCCGATAATAACTCGGGCTACGCTTATTAGGGCAATAATGATCAAAACATACGAACAATAATCCAAAAGCGATTCCCGTGTTGGTTTTATAAGAGAGGCTGTAATCTTGAAAGCCCATGACGATCCCATTTTGCTTGCATAAACGAGTTCGGACCTACAATATACAGGCTACACGCCTACAAAATACCTGTACATGTATGTATACTGCTGCAACCGTACAGAATAAATAAAGTTCTGTGCTGATGTAAACAAAATTGTCCGACGTCATTGGTTTTGCTCTCTATGTGCAGTAACTGATTATTCATAGAAATCATTCGACTTATTCTTTTTTGTCTCGGATTCTTGTTTTTCAACCAGAATATTTTTTGCAGGTTTTGTTTTCATTGTAAAACTCAGCATTCATCCAGTTATTAACAAACCATGGGGGACAAATTCGTCTGTTGGCTTTTGTCAAGGACATTGCTCGTAGTCTGTTATTGTCGTTACGTGCGATTTCTGTTTGTTTTTTGATGAATGTACTATTAGTTTTTTTCCAAGCTTTGCATAATTCGCTGCACAAATCTGCATAGCTGTGCTATGTGGCAACATACATAAGTGTTAAAAACAATCTTTTTAACACCCCAAAGTTTGAACACCCTAACATGCCGCTTACGAATCGACTAAATACGTTAAATTCTCTTGTGGTAAAGCATTTGTGTGGTATCTGTATTTAAATGAAAAAAAAACATTTCTTTACGCCACAACATGTTTGATAAGAGGCTTTTGAAAAAGGAAGTAGAATACCATTAAGACACACGTATCCGTAGTTATTTCGGGGATGTTAAATTGGGAACTCCCCTCAGAAAACAACCAACTGCAAACAAGGGAAATTCCCTTAATTATTTGTAAAAACTAAAGAAGTTCCTACAGTGCATTTTCGTGTTACTTAAGTCGTAAAAGACACACGAGAACCCAGAAAAAGTGGTGTTATACCAGAGAGCATCAACAGTAGACTGGTTGCGTATTTTCTGTACTGTACCAAGCCGGTAATCTGCTATTGTAACATGGACTATTCACATGTTTTTCACAATGATCCTGAAACATTTGTGGAAAAAATGCGACGAGATGACAAATTGCCTTGTGAAAAGTATGTTATATCATAGTTTGGCAACAATTTCTAACAGTGACAAGTATATACATAATTTTCGGTTTAAGAGTAGTAATTTGATTGAACTTTTGTTTTTAGAGTTGAACCGATTCCACTTGATGCCCCGAAGAAAGAGGGATACACACGCTTTGTTTGTATTTCTGACACTCACAACTTGCACAGACAGATGCGACATCGTGTTCCAGATGGTAAACAACTCTTTCTATTTGTTATTTTTTTCTATTGCTGGCCATGTCCCAAACAATGACAAGAAAGCTGTTTTTACTGGTCAACCTCTGTAGTGTAAATGTAGTATTAGCATTATAAAAAAGTAATTTTTAATGTTTGTTTCACGCCCATTTTTGTAGGAGATGTTCTCATCCATTGTGGAGACTTCACTGATTTGGGAAAACTTGAGGAAGTTGAGGATTTTAATGACTGGCTTTCCACCCTTCCTCATAAACATAAAATTGTGATTGCTGGCAACCATGAGCTCTCCTTTGATGAAAGGATAATGGCAAATGTCAGAAAGAGTAAAGCAGATGGGTCCTATTGCCGGTAAGTGTCTAAAAAAATAAACAGATAATTTTATGAACTAGCCAAGCTTCCTACCAATTGGCTAAGCTTTCGTGGTGATCTGAAATATACTGTAAACAGCAATATTTGATAACAAAACCTAGTATTGTGCAAATGTTCATTTTATCAAAGAAATTATAAGACAGCTCCACTAAAAATATATTTTGGTTTCTTTGCCAGATTCAAGTTCTTGCATGTCATTCCTGAAGACATTTGTAAAGATTGGCCAAAGGTTTTGTCCAATTGTACTTTCCTACACGACGCTGAAGTTACTGTCAATGGAATAAGGCTTCATGGCTGTTCATGGTGTGTGGTTGCTTAATGATTATATGATCTCAGTTTAAGAATGCATCTTCAGTTTTGTTTTTTTAAGTTACCAAAAGAATGGTATAACCTAGATAAGTTAGTTGAACAAATTTGTGCTTTGTCCCTAGGAATCCTGAGTTTGGTGGATGGGCTTTCAATGAGAGGCGTGGACAACCTTTACTTCAGTGTTGGAACAAAATTCCAGAAGGGATAGACATTTTATTGACACACTCTCCCCCAGCAGGTTTGCCCTAAATACCAACTTAAAACACTTAATAGCTTAATGAAATAGCCAAAACAATTGTCATGCTCTTTACAATCACATGAAGACTGCCACTATGTGTCACTGCTTGCATTTACTATGAAATGGTAATGTTGCTGTCTCCCCCTTTTTTGTTGCACAGCAAACCATAAGTAGTACATTACATTATCCTCTGAGAGACCTTGAGGTCACAAGGGGGTCATTGAAAAGTTTATGATGCAGGTAAAATTGCATTGCAATTCCCTCAAACGTGTAGACAAACACTTATGGGGTTGCTAACCCCAGTTAGAGAAAGACTTCATTGAAATGAGTGTGTGAAAGCAGAAACCATTCACATTTAAGTGATTTTTGTTCATATGTAACATAGGTTACAATGATACAGTGGATCCGCATGACATGTGTGTTGGGGATGTTGATCTCACTAATGCTGTACAACAAAGAATCAAGCCCAAATATCATGTGTACGGCCACATCCATGAAGGTTTGTTACATGAACAAGTATATAACAATTTTCAGTTGCCTGCATTCAAACAATCACTAAGTAGTCTTCAAATTTAATCTGAATTCAAATTTATATCACATGTAAAACTAATGAAATGCTATGCCCTTATAAAGTCCCTTATAGTACACCAAGAATAATTGACGAAGCAACAGCGCTTCCTAACCAGAATCAGTCAACAAATGTTATTTAACGATATATATTTCACCCGTAAGGGCATCATCAGTTGTCTGTCAAACAACGGGTGTAAAAGTAAAACCAAAACCAAGTAATATTCTTACAGATAATTCACTATTTAATCAGTGATCATCGACAGAAGATGCCTACTATTTACGGGAAAGATCCTGTAATAAACACTAAATGCCATTTTATAGTACACCACAATTTTACTGCACTTTATTAAAATTCACATGGCATGTCTATACTTTGGACAATATTAACTGCACTTAAAAATGTTGTGCAACGGAAGCTTGCCTAACGATGGTAATTTTGCAGCATATGGATACACCACAGATGGAAAATGCAATTACATCAACTGTACAATTGTGGATCGACGACATAATCCATGCAACAAACCAGTAATCATTGATTTTCCGACCCCAGAGGGGGCTGAAGGCATGGGACCAATTATTCAACATTAGACTATCTTTTATGCTTTTAATTTCTTCATATGTGTTTCCTGTGCTGTTAAGCTATTGAAGTAGCTTTTTTATATGCAGATGAAATCTTTGTTTGATTCAATCAGTGCCCATTTTATGTGTGTAGTAAATGATTGGGTTGCCACTGTTAGTACATAGTACGTTAAAACAAGCATTTGCACACCAGTAAGTTTTTAGTAAGCAGACATAGCAAAAAATTGTGTGGTTGCTGATTTTATACATTTGATATAGGTAAAAAGCTTCATCAGTTTAAAATCGTTGAAAAGGGCAACAAGTGACAGAGTATCATAAAACGTTACTTGACACAGCTTTTGTTACAAAAAATATATAATTAAGTGAATTAAGAATACTTTTAAGATTAAAGTTGGACAAAATTTAAAATTTAATATCCCACAACAGTGTGCAAACACAGTTCCTCCAGCAAAATGTGCAATAATCAAATTGGCAAGTTTAAAAAGCTGTGGTTGACAGGAAGTAAAATCTACACCTTTCATGCAACCATATTTTGACCATTAATAGTATGCGCGAATGCCCCACATTTAGCTAAGCTTTGGATGGGGACAATGGTGATTCATGTATTCTTTGCCAAAGCGCTGAGGAAACAGACTTAAACACTTCTCGCACTTGAGACCAAGAGTGGTAGTGTCACTGCCTGCGTGATGTTTCTGATGGTGCTGCACACAATCATTCCTGTCACAAAAGTATTGAATGTATTATTTGACATAAGTATCTATTTGCTAGTTACATCTAAAAATTTATGCACTTCTTGAAACCTGTAAACTTTGTCAGATTCAACCTAGCTATTTACTGACAAGGTTACTAACATATTGGCTGGAGCAAAGTACGTATTGGCTGGAGCAAAGTACGACATTTTGGCTGGAGCGAAGTACAGAAAAAAGTGTTAAAAAAGAGCATATCAATATGCGACATTTTTTCTTTCCTACATAAATGACGAATCATGTCTGAATTCTGAACAGTACAGGTCTGGTTTATTTTGTATGTTTTAGTTTCAGATACTACACATTGCCTGATGATGTAAAACTTACTTTAAAGCAAATGTGCGTGGACAATATTCACAGCGGTATGGTTTAGTATGCGTCTTCTCATGCTTCTGACAATTTCCTTTTAATGCAAATGCCCTTTTGCAATGTTTACACTTGTGTGGAAGAATCCCATTTCTGCAGAAAAAATTACTTAGGTTACTTGGGTAAACATGTTGAATACATGGTGGGCTGCTTTTTCATTTTTAAGATTTGTCCCCATTTTAATTGGTCAGATCTAAAAAAATATATGGGAGTCCAATACTTTCAATTTCTTACTTTGCTTTAGTTTCAGCAGTTTAGGTTAGTTGGAAAGGCTAATTTAGCTGCAACAGTTCGGCATTTTACTTAAAATTTTAACAACTATTTATATAATTTGCATAATTTTTTTGTTAAATACTAATTACTTCTTTACAAGAGATGTAAACGTAACAATGTACGCTTTACTTTGCAAGATGAACTTTGTGATGTTGAAGTAGATTGCCTTTTGTAGCAAATTGCTTTCCACATAAATTGCAAGCAAATGGTCGATTTCCATTATGAAGTCGAATGTGAACATATTTCAAGTAGGAAAGCTTTCGAAATAACTTATTGCACATTTTACACCTCCATATTTGGTCTCCATTGTCATCAGTTTCCTCTGCAAACAAATTTGAACTTTATTGAAATACTAAGCAGCAAGGTTAATGTAAGCAAGCATGACATGAGGTAAATTTTGGTATATTGCCCAAATCATATTTTTTTTGGTCAAAAGGAAAATGGATAACAGATGCTGATGTTGCTCGCCTTAGCAAAGTTGCAAGGACCGGGCTTGCACTTTGGTCCTGCATACAATTCTGGTTGATTATAGTTGAGTTTATTTCGCCGGGCAAAATCGTAGTGGCACAATTGTGCTAAAATATCAACCAGGCCGGAAATAGCTGCAAAACGTAAAGCACGACAAAGTTAAGGGTACAATTAGTGGAGGGATGGTAGACGCGCTGCAGCTACACCTTTACTACTAGAAAAGTGGCTTCCTGATA
>NW_027649109.1:0-10649 GCF_965637545.1 Phallusia mammillata
CCCTTACCCTAATGATGGCAAAAACTTTACCTGAAACACTTAACCACCTTATTGGTTTGATGTACATAAACCACACACCTTATTTGCTTATTTGCAAATACACAATAACTTTGAATGGCAAGCGCTTGTCATATGACAGTCTGACCATAAATGTTGTCAACACAAAAACCCAAATCCCTTTTAATGGAGTCTGACCAAAGCAAACACAACAACTTATAAATACAATCATTAGTCATTACAGTATGATGTAATTTTACCCTTCTTCGTCCATTTGTGAGCTGTATTCTGTAAAGATGTCAACTTGATGCGCGAGAGCTCGTTCCACAAATTTTGAGGAACGAAGGAAAAATGCCTGATAGGGTTCTGAGGACTCAATCAGTCGCTTGTCATCTTCTGACAGTTCTTGTATCATTTCTGTACATCATAAAGCCTTGGTTGAGAAACTTGATACAACCATGCACAGAAAAACATCAGTCATTTCTGTATTTTATGCAAATGCGTGCACAAATGAAACAATATACATGGATCTGTTCATAAGTTTAACAAGGTATATAATGGCCTTAATAGTCAGAAAAGTCCCATGCTTTAATGGTCAGGTGTTTCAACATATGCTTATGCCATCATTAGTGACATAAGTAATATGCTACATTAGTTACCAGTTTACATACACTTAAGTTGCATAAAAGATTCAGAAAAAGGTGAAGTAAAATCAATAGATAATAAGGTACAACCAAGTTGTTGATTTATTTTACCTTGTTCTAGCTTTAATTGTTGTTCCTTTTCTGCGGCTTCTTCTTCAAGTATTTGCTTCTCGATTTTCTCTTGTTGCACATCTTTGTAGTTTTCTAACTCATCTACAGAAAGCATATGAATTAAAAATGATCATGTAACAAAACCAACTACTTTTTAGCAGATAGTGTTGAGAAAAAGTATCCATATTGATAAGGTAAGAAAAAGATAACAAACCATGACATTTGGGAGAATGGAGGGCCACATTAGGGTTTGGTAAGTACTTGGCAGGTCACAAAACATACTTTTTATATCAGAGGACTAAACTTGCTGTTCTAATCATTGTTATGTCTTAAGACTGGAATATTACTAACTAAAATCATGTGTTTATATTATCACAAAGCACAAAAAAGCCCTGGTACCCCACAATAGATACATACTGATCTAATTAATAGTGTCTGATTTGTGTCACGCCAAATGCAATCCAATCAAAAATTGCATATATGCAGAGAGTGTTTGTGGGCTGCATAAAGGCTACCAGGGTTCGGACCACCCTGTTTTGACACATACAACTAACCTTCTGATTCCTGTTCTTGTTGCTGAACTGGAGTTTGTGTTTCCTTTGCATAGGAAACAACTTCTTTGGGTGGAATAGATGTTAGGGTTATCTTGCTTTGTCCGAGTTTGGTTTGCTTAATTTGCCTAAAACAGAAAAGATCACAGTTTCAAAGCTCTTCAAAGGACTAGCTGTGCCAAACATAAGAAGACACTTGCATAAATCCAATATATATGCTGGCAAAGCAACACATATGTAGGTATTAGATGACATGCAAAAAAAAGGAACAAAGACAAGCAACAGTTTGTGGTTTCAGGGTTTCAGTGGAGGCAGAACCAAGTTTAGTGGAGAACCGACACATTACAACAAGCAGGGAATACATATTGGTACATGAGTTTTAAAACAAACCAAACAGTCATTTCCAATAGCTGCAGTAACAATTCACCGTAAACAACTTAAACAGCAAACTATATATATTCCTTAAATCACTGCAGATTTGTTTTATGTAAGGAGTTTTCTTTTAACAAAGTAGAAAAATGACCCTGTGTAAGATATGTCTAATTTTAAGATAAGTTATACCATTTACCTTAACCAAGTGACCATCTTGTTATTTATGAGGCAGTGGCCATTGCTTGTTACCTTGCTAGTTTATGAAACAGGGTAAAATTACATGCTGTATTACGATTGTTCACCCACTGCCTTAGAGTAAATACCACCATGGCAGTTTGCTTTTTAAAGACAAAGTCCAAAGTATTAATACAAGTAGACTTTGGCCTTGTAGCAGAAAAAAGGGACAAATGAAAAATGTAGTTTAGTTCACGTACTTCGGTATTAACTTATTAAACTTGTTCAGGATATATCTCATACAAACAACAACTTTATGAAACTGTGCAGCACACAATAACCAGTGACCTGTGCAGGGCAACACAAATATTGACAACACCAAACACTAGGTGTGCAGACAAACAGGCTACTACCATGTGGGCACCAATTGATCTCCCTGAAGCTCAACTAAACTTGGTTCCAAGTCCCAATCCATACTGTTACACCTCAACAAGTTGAAGATTAGGAAAAGGATTGTATATTTTAATGTTAGAAAATGTAAGCAATCAAGATAGTATAGAGAAAAAAGATAACATGTCTTTATTAATTATCAGTATGTTTTGAGTAACGCACTTATTAGGAAAGCACTAAGTTAAAAGGTATAGCCAGATGCACATTTTATGTGTCAGTATAATGTTATTATTCTTTTTACAGCCTTCTTGGGTAATATCAATAAACTACAAACAGGTTTTTTAGTGTGGGGTCTCGTTTTGATAAAATGTTTGAATAAAAAATGCATAAAAATGTTATGATTAATAAGTGACGCAGCTGTCAGCATACAGCTAAATACGTAGGCATCTTATGATACAATAATAAAAAATGAGACAAATCTTACCTAGGTCTGTAAGCGTTGCCTTCTCCGGCTCCATCACGTTCAACTGTTCCAGTTTTCTTTGGTGAAGCACTTGGTGCAACTGAATAAAAACAGACCCAGTGTGAAATAGATTGAAAGCGACATACTTTGAGCACAGATGAAGCCAATTAATTACAAACTAATTTATCTTATAATCCAGTAGTTCTTAAACTGTGCGTCGCAACACCCTGGTGCGTCTTTCAATTTTCCAAGGGCGTCACAGAATAGTTCCGTTTCATGGCTTTTTGTTGTTGTATCAATAAACACAACTTTAAAAGTAAGTTTTCTCATTAACTTTTATTTGCTGGTGCGTCGCAAGTCCAGAAAACTTTTCCAGAGACGTCACAACAAAAAAAGTTTGAGAACTAGTGTTATAATCTGTGCATAAGAATTGTGAAACTACATCCTGAAAAAAATAGTTTTTTTAATGGAAACAAAATAACAAATTTAAACTTTTATCTTATAACACACCTAACCTTATTTCTAACAAAAGTTTATCAGTCAGTATATTCAGGACATTTTGGTCAGCATTTTTTCAAACCCAAAATCTTGTAAACTAACCAGCAGTAGCAAAATTGTCAATACCCAGTTCCTCTATAATCTTAGATGCTTCTTGTCGTTTCTTGTCCAAATCACTTGCAACTGTAACTGGAGCCTTTTTAACTTCCTATTTAACAAAAGTTGGGTTAGTTCCTTTAGCATTACATGTATTAAAGATGTGCAAAGTATTGAACAGTTCGCTTTGAAGCAAAATATGCTTGCATGTGCAGACATGAAAGAAACACTTCTAGGCATTTGCACACTGATTATTTGCACTTTCTATTTTTTTTAAATGGTTTGTAAAGTCAACTACTATAAAACTGACTTGATGTCAAAAACACCAAACAAAATTGCAGTACAATATCAGACGGTTATCCGCTGTCATCCGCTAGTTTTAACAATGCAGCATAATTTACAAAAAAATATTATCAGCAAAATGTATCATATCAACTTTGTCAGTCTTGATGTCAACACTTTAAAAAGCAGTGTTTTCACTTTTGTTAAAAAAAGTGCAATAAATCTGTTTACGTATTATGTTCAGCAATTGCAGACTTAGTTTAAATAAAGCAAGAGATGTGCAAATATCAAACGTGTAAACTTAACCTCTTTGCGAGAAGTTTTGCTCAGTTTTTCAGCTCGGATTTGGGCAAGCCGAGCTTTCTTTCGCTCCAATTCCGCCTTTCTATCAAGTCTGTCCGACATTGCGAATAAATTCCAAACGCCGGCGAGACACCGTCTTCAATTTGACAAGAATAAACTTCGAAACTGCCCAATTTTGAGCAAAACAACCAAATGTTTTAGTTTTGTACTGGAAAAAAACGCCTTGTTGTAAATGGATGAGAGGACTGTAAACTCAGGTCATAGGTTTTGAAGTTGTAACGCCGGTATTGAGGTACTTTTGTAAATGAAGTTTAATATGTATCAGATTAAAATACCTAAAAATCAGAATAATTAAATTCAAACTTATATACAAAATTTTAGTTCGATCCGTTGCATATCGGCAATGATATCACCCCATTTACGTTGTCGCTAATTAACTAACACCCACTTTGGGCCAAATGCCAATAGGGACGAAATACGCTAAGTTCAATACAATTTTTGAAATCTTTTCGGGCCCATTATTTTCTTTAAATTCGCAACATTGCCTCATCTTTTAGTCTATTTTAATAATCCGTTTTCAAAAAAGTGAACCCGACTCGATAATTACAGCAAAATGCAATTAACTAACACCCACTTTGGACCATCTGCCAATAGTGACGAAATACGCTAAGTTCAATGCAATTTTTGAAATCTTTTCGGGCCCATTATTTTTTTTAAATTCGCAACATTGCCTCATCTTTTAGTCTATTTTAATAATCCATTTTCAAAAAAGTGAACCCGACTCGATAATTACATAAAGATGTACCACAAGTAACTAAACCGCGGAACTGCGTGTGATGTAAATTTTCCATCTTTCGTAAGAAAAAATATAACCAACAAAAAATGATCAAACTTTCTGTGTTGTCTTAAAACTGAGGATTCAAACGAGTGGAGAAAGAGAAAATTTTATGGGTTAGAGACGAGGCCAGTTAAACGTAGACTGTCTAGATTTGTAGATTTCTTAAAATCAGGATGTTTTTTGGATGTGTTGAAAACGTAAAACAGTTTTAATTAAATATATTTTACCTTCGCTTTTGTGAGTTCGAAAAGCATTTATTTGACACAGTTGAGAATGTCTGAACAATTGTTTGCCCACACTTAATTGAAATTGCGTATTCGATGATTAGAGATGCAACATAAATCTTAATCAACCCTCTATGTACTGCAAGCTAACCAGACAGCACACGTTATGTCGTTCGGGCATCGTAAAACCACCCTAAGCAATTCTATTCTAAATGATTAGAATACTTCTCATAGCATAATCGCCCTACCGAGCCCATGTTTAGCGGCTTCATCGAAACGATGAGTCTGTTTGCATGTAAGACGCTCGTTATATTCGTCGCACTGATAAAAGAATCGTTAACACACGGTTGTAAAAATAATGACATAAAGGTACTACCTTCTTACTTGTGGCAGGGTCAAGGGTTAGACTATATGAAAAAGGTGACTTTGTCACTTGTTCCTATATAAGAGCTTGATTAACGGTGGAAGACATCAGAGCAAGCACAGCCTTGCAATGCAACCAACAGGTAACTGGTAAAACTAAATCATATTGTAACTTAATATTTTTAGGAGGCAGCTACTGCATTCCTTATACTTGTTAAAGATAGGTCGGTTATATCGACATTTCTGCAACGTCATGATGAACTCGGGTAATCGATCAGGTACACTTTTGCATGCTATAGCTTAAATGTTTTCGCAATTCAAACCAAATTTTATTTGTTAGGTGCTCGATATCCTCTTCAGGCATTTTTGTCTCTTCTGTTACCCATTGCGGTGTTTTCGAATTCCATTCTTTTCTCGCGGGTTGGCTCCCCGTCCACCAACTTGCAGTGTTTTTTCGTGCCAATAATGCCCGCAGCAACGAAGAATGCAATCGCAACTTGGTAACATGCCAAGCTAACCAGCAATCCTGCAAAACTGAGATTCGTGTGTGGAGCACCAAAGGACATATTTGAAGTGAAAATCAGCAAGGTAATATTTCATATTTCTCATCATCTCTATTCATTGTAAGTTACCTATTTTCAATACACAAATGATTTCCAGGGATGCAAGCAAACTCACGCTTGTCTCAACAACGAGAAACAAAACTACAGACCAGCTTGGCCGATCACTCAATGCAACAGTGTTGGAAACACACCCCTGTCCGTGTGCCGACATTGCTGCGCAACACCTGGCTGCAATGGGGATATGGACCGTAAGTTCAATGGAAAGCAAAGTCTGTCATAAGGCAAGAAAACATATAAAAACGCAAATTATATCAAAATGTAGAACGAACTTGCACGCCACTGGAAGTTCCACAAAACGCAAATCCTTCTGCTCGTACAACCAGGAGTTCAAGACCGAAGTGTGCGATTTCGAATGCAACAAATGTTACAAACTGGTGGGACCAGAGCGACGAATGTGCATGGACGAAAAACATTTGGTCTGGAGACGAAGCGCAATGTGCCTACGGTAAGTCGAGCATTATTTCGCTATCCCATGAGAAAAATACACGTTAACTTGCATCTCTGTATAAACGCAACAACAATGCACATAATTTACAGACCCGGATTGCGATGTATGCGACATTAAGATGACTCTTCCTCCTAAAAATGGAGTTGTGTCTTGCTCCAGTCTCAATCAGTTTGGCTCGAGATGTTCGTTTGTCTGCTCAGAAGGTTACGATATTTTCGGACAAAAGGCAGTGGATTGTGAATCTTCCAACAAAGAGTGGACTTTTTCCAAGCCACGCTGCTTATGTACGAACGAGTATTGTGGTATTTGTTTGTTAGGAACTAGTAAAGTGTATCCAAGTAAACATAGCAAGTTTATGATTTGCTAACACTTTTATGTTTAGTGGCAGAGAAAACACAAGGTTGTTGATTGCTTGGAACTCTCACTGGAGAACGGAAAAGTGACGTGTTCAAGTCCAGATACGCCAGTCATCAATACCGCGTGCAACTTAAATTGCAATACATGTTACCGACTGGTTGGCGCTTCCAGCCGAACTTGTCTCGAAGGTGGAGTTTGGTCAGGTGCCGAAACTACTTGCGTTTACGGTAAGGGAATACCCACACAGTCGCGATTATTGTATGAAAATTGTTGCAGACTTACATTATTTAACATTTTTGACCATGGTGCTTTGTCCGATCATAGATCAGGTCAAGTCACGACATCGTATGCTTTAAAATTTGTAGATCCGATGTCAGAATATTAACTGTCCAGCCTCTTACTGTGACGCTGAAATGCTGGTAGTCCCAGATTACGGAAGCATGACATGTTCAGAGGGCGCTCGACTTGGATCACGATGCGAGTTCTCGTGCCAGGATGGCTATGATGGGTTGGAAGCGAAGTTACAACTTGTATCAGCGACACCAGGCTCTGGGATCAAGATAAGCCAACCTGCAGACTTAGTAAGCTAGTTCCCAATAGTTACAAAGAGGAATCTTGCAGAGTTTAAGTTTACGTATATTTTAGTGATTTGCGATCCTCTTCCTCCTCCCGTAATCTTCCTTGACAGTGGAGTTATGCACTGGAAATTGTCAGAAGATATGTCAATATCTGTAACTTTAATCACATGTTGAGCATCAGTGGGTCAGGACAATTTCTGTATGAGTACATCTTTAACAAACAACCTACATTACAAAAACACACTTTTTTTACCTTGGATTACAATCACAGTATCTTGAGGCAAACTTTTCCATCATACGATCAATCTTCTGCGCTTCGCCCGGAAGTCGAAAGCCCTCCAGGAATAGTCTCAAAGCAGACACAAAGTCGCTTGAGCCAAAGTCAAGAAGATCAACATACGCATACATAACCTCTTTGTTAATTCTGCAACAAAAAACAGCGTTTTTAGAGTAACATTTTTGAATCAATACATTTAATTAAGTTTAATAAGGAAAATAATGGCCCAAAAAGATGCTTCATTATTTAAACGTTTCGGCAAATGCTAATGCCATCATCAGTGATATGAAGGGCCACATCAGTTACACCCGTTTATAACCGTTTGAGTCAAAAAGATTGATAAAACAGGTGTGAAAACTTCTATTAGGGTGTAAGCTTTTTTTGCCAGACAGGAAACCTTTTCAGTAAATTTGTAAAGCAAAATTTTGCATTTAACGGCAATAAAATATAAGCAAAAATTCCTTATAGTTGTTTTATTTTGTTATTTAAAAAAATAGTTTATGGAAAAAAGCTACACTCTTTGTAGGCAAAAGTTGTTGACTGACTTTTCATTTTCACCAAGATAGTCTCCAACTTCTGAAGGTGAAAGACGTGACTCTGACATTAAAAACTCTGCTATGTCTGTTGCCCCATGACCCAACATTCCTTGTGCTTGAAGAAATGAGATGCCCTTGGACGGTTTGCGATTAAACCTGTAACATAACATCCATGCTGCATAAGATAACCAGGAGTACAACATAGAAAAACAGAGGCTCTTTGCAATTATTTATTTATTTAATACATAAAGCACAAATGAATGATAAAAAATGTCAAAACTTAACAAGGTTATAGCACATGCATTAAGACTGGGTTATTGCTACATTAAGTGGTGTACAAGCAACCTACTTCAAACACAAAAAACAAGACTTACATATTAATGCCCTGCTCTAGTATGTCCTTCTGTTGTTTCACCACTTCCAAGGCTTCAGGATTGTCTGCAGGACCTCCAGTGGTGCTGTTGAGCGTTTGTTCAGATGAGTCGGAATTTAGTGAAGTGTGGCTTCCCATGTTTGACTGTGATGAGGTTATCGAGAGGTTCCCCACATGCCCACTTTCAGGTAAATGTTCTTTGCCTAACAACAAACAAGAATTGATAAAAGGAAAGCTAAAAATCAAGAAATGGCTGAAGCTATAATCAATACATTTTTTATTAAGAATAACTGACCTAAATGCACACATTTTCAACGGTTTTGGCAAAAACACATTAATGTATAGCCTGGAATAATTTTACACTTTATCGCAAGAGCTGGTAAGTTAGAACTGAGCCAACCCATGGCCCTGAAAAAGCTGTATTCATGCAACAATAAATGATTTATATCACAAAAACTGCAAAAATTTGCTTTAAAAAAGGTTTAGTATCATTTCTTTGTTATGTTTGTGGTATTAACCAAGTTACAAAACATTAAACTTCACACCAGACAACAAATAAAAAGAATTGAATCAAGTCATTGGGTAAATAATTTTTTCTTGTTTACGTACATAGTTACCACAAAAACTAAAACCTTGCTGCAGAACTTACCGAGGTGCGACATGGAGTGAGGGTTAAGGTAAAGATCTTTTGTCCATTCCACCATACATCGCAAAATCATACCAAGACATTCAAGACTCTTCTTACGGATTGCTTGTTCCTAAAAAAACAATAATTTTATTGGTGCCGTATCAGTGACAAAATTTAGATTTAAAACACTGTTTCTTCAATAAAGAAGTGTCTGCTTGTAATGTAATTAAATAGTGCAATTTTAATAAATTCATTATTATAATTTAACAATAGTCATTAACAATTTTCAAACTACTTAAACATTCCTTTAACACATCAAAAAAATAAAAAACATCAACAAATGCATCTTCAGGGGCTCCTCTATGCAATTCGCTTGTAAAATGTACGAAACTTTTGGAAATTTTGAGGGTTAGAGCTATTAGGGTCAGGGTGAGGGTTTGTATGAATAAAAAAAGGGACAGATAAGAAACTATGACGTTATTGTACATACAAACCTAACCCTTATAGCTCTGTTACATTTTCACATGCTACATTTTCACATGTTTTATTATTAGATTGCGTTTGCCTAGCTTCCATATTTTAGAGTAGCCCTCTTCAAATATATTTACTATTTACCTGTGGTGGTGTCAACCCAGTATGTGAATGAGTGACTTGGGCTAGCTTTGAAAGCAGAGATACAAGTTGGTGAAAAATATTTGCAGCGTTAATATCACAGTCGTAGTTGACGTAAATGTCGACCATTGACTGTGCATCTGAACAAATTTTTGACAACGATTCAAGGGCCATCCATTTATGACTAAAAGATGATGAAGTAGACTCAAGAATGTTGAGAAAAATCTCCTTGAAGAAAACCTGTTGGAAATATGTTGGATTGAATTATATAATATACATACCAGCAAGTCATCAAATTGAGATAAAGAAAAAGCATTTTAAAGAAACTTTTATTTTTTTAAGTGTAATTTGTCTTTGCTATGTGTTGAGTACTTATAATTTTTTAAAAAAATTTTGCTTTAATAATAACAACAGTGTTGAACGGTTGCATGTATGCCCTGTTTACATGTCTTTCAGTTTGTTTTGTTTCTTCTTAGGCTATTTTAAACTCTTCTAGTGTTGCTAACGTAATATTAGAAAAGAAATAGTCAAAAGACGAGATAAAAAAGAGATATTTATATAACAGGTGTAGCATAAATCAGTGCCAGTGATTATGTTAAACACCAATATTATTTTTTACCTATGAATATATCATCGAGAAAGTTTTCTTTTTATCTTAAAATGGTGTAAAATTAGCTCAATCTTGTATTTTATCGCACAAAATTTGCAGAATAATACCTGGACTTGCATCTTGAGATGAGTTTTAAAATTTGCTAAAAGTTTGACAAAAATTTCCAGCGACAGATGAAATACTTCAGGGACTGTTGACACTCCGTTCTTGCTCAAAGCAACACATAAATACTAAAACAAAAAACAACAATTAAACCTACATCGCAAACAAACAAAACTAAAAGTGTTTTGGGGTATGACAT
>NW_027649110.1:0-10247 GCF_965637545.1 Phallusia mammillata
GATTTTTTCACCCCCAAAAATCGAAAAACATAGCCTTAGGGTTTTTTCGAAAATCGGGTCAAAATTTCGGGTTTTCGATTCCGGCCGGTGGGCTAGAACCAGTTTGAAACTGGAATATTCCGGCGAAAACCCACCCAAAACCGGATTTTTCTTCGATTTTTTCACCCCCAAAAATCGAAAAAACGGAAAGGCTATAGCCTTAGGGTTTTTTCGAAAATCGGGTCAAAATTTCGGGTTTTCGATTCCGGTTTAAACCGGTTTGGGGGTTCGGTAGGAGGCTAAAACCGGCTAGAACCAGTTTGAAACTGGAATATTCCGGCGAAAACCCACCCAAAACCGGATTTTTCTTCGATTTTTTCACCCCCAAAAATCGAAAAAACGGAAAGGCTATAGCCTTAGGGTTTTTTCGAAAATCGGGTCAAAATTTCGGGTTTTCGATTCCGGTTTAAACCGGTTTGGGGGTTCGGTAGGAGGCTAAAACCGGCTAGAACCAGTTTGAAACTGGAATATTCCGGCGAAAACCCACCCAAAACCGGATTTTTCTTCGATTTTTTCACCCCCAAAAATCGAAAAAACGGAAAGGCTATAGCCTTAGGGTTTTTTCGAAAATCGGGTCAAAATTTCGGGTTTTCGATTCCGGTTTAAACCGGTTTGGGGGTTCGGTAGGAGGCTAAAACCGGCTAGAACCAGTTTGAAACTGGAATATTCCGGCGAAAACCCACCCAAAACCGGATTTTTCTTCGATTTTTTCACCCCCAAAAATCGAAAAAACGGAAAGGCTATAGCCTTAGGGTTTTTTCGAAAATCGGGTCAAAATTTCGGGTTTTCGATTCCGGTTTAAACCGGTTTGGGGGTTCGGTAGGAGGCTAAAACCGGCTAGAACCAGTTTGAAACTGGAATATTCCGGCGAAAACCCACCCAAAACCGGATTTTTCTTCGATTTTTTCACCCCCAAAAATCGAAAAAACGGAAAGGCTATAGCCTTAGGGTTTTTTCGAAAATCGGGTCAAAATTTCGGGTTTTCGATTCCGGTTTAAACCGGTTTGGGGGTTCGGTAGGAGGCTAAAACCGGCTAGAACCAGTTTGAAACTGGAATATTCCGGCGAAAACCCACCCAAAACCGGATTTTTCTTCGATTTTTTCACCCCCAAAAATCGAAAAAACGGAAAGGCTATAGCCTTAGGGTTTTTTCGAAAATCGGGTCAAAATTTCGGGTTTTCGATTCCGGTTTAAACCGGTTTGGGGGTTCGGTAGGAGGCTAAAACCGGCTAGAACCAGTTTGAAACTGGAATATTCCGGCGAAAACCCACCCAAAACCGGATTTTTCTTCGATTTTTTCACCCCCAAAAATCGAAAAAACGGAAAGGCTATAGCCTTAGGGTTTTTTCGAAAATCGGGTCAAAATTTCGGGTTTTCGATTCCGGTTTAAACCGGTTTGGGGGTTCGGTAGGAGGCTAAAACCGGCTAGAACCAGTTTGAAACTGGAATATTCCGGCGAAAACCCACCCAAAACCGGATTTTTCTTCGATTTTTTCACCCCCAAAAATCGAAAAAACGGAAAGGCTATAGCCTTAGGGTTTTTTCGAAAATCGGGTCAAAATTTCGGGTTTTCGATTCCGGTTTAAACCGGTTTGGGGGTTCGGTAGGAGGCTAAAACCGGCTAGAACCAGTTTGAAACTGGAATATTCCGGCGAAAACCCACCCAAAACCGGATTTTTCTTCGATTTTTTCACCCCCAAAAATCGAAAAAACGGAAAGGCTATAGCCTTAGGGTTTTTTCGAAAATCGGGTCAAAATTTCGGGTTTTCGATTCCGGTTTAAACCGGTTTGGGGGTTCGGTAGGAGGCTAAAACCGGCTAGAACCAGTTTGAAACTGGAATATTCCGGCGAAAACCCACCCAAAACCGGATTTTTCTTCGATTTTTTCACCCCCAAAAATCGAAAAAACGGAAAGGCTATAGCCTTAGGGTTTTTTCGAAAATCGGGTCAAAATTTCGGGTTTTCGATTCCGGTTTAAACCGGTTTGGGGGTTCGGTAGGAGGCTAAAACCGGCTAGAACCAGTTTGAAACTGGAATATTCCGGCGAAAACCCACCCAAAACCGGATTTTTCTTCGATTTTTTCACCCCCAAAAATCGAAAAAACGGAAAGGCTATAGCCTTAGGGTTTTTTCGAAAATCGGGTCAAAATTTCGGGTTTTCGATTCCGGTTTAAACCGGTTTGGGGGTTCGGTAGGAGGCTAAAACCGGCTAGAACCAGTTTGAAACTGGAATATTCCGGCGAAAACCCACCCAAAACCGGATTTTTCTTCGATTTTTTCACCCCCAAAAATCGAAAAAACGGAAAGGCTATAGCCTTAGGGTTTTTTCGAAAATCGGGTCAAAATTTCGGGTTTTCGATTCCGGTTTAAACCGGTTTGGGGGTTCGGTAGGAGGCTAAAACCGGCTAGAACCAGTTTGAAACTGGAATATTCCGGCGAAAACCCACCCAAAACCGGATTTTTCTTCGATTTTTTCACCCCCAAAAATCGAAAAAACGGAAAGGCTATAGCCTTAGGGTTTTTTCGAAAATCGGGTCAAAATTTCGGGTTTTCGATTCCGGTTTAAACCGGTTTGGGGGTTCGGTAGGAGGCTAAAACCGGCTAGAACCAGTTTGAAACTGGAATATTCCGGCGAAAACCCACCCAAAACCGGATTTTTCTTCGATTTTTTCACCCCCAAAAATCGAAAAAACGGAAAGGCTATAGCCTTAGGGTTTTTTCGAAAATCGGGTCAAAATTTCGGGTTTTCGATTCCGGTTTAAACCGGTTTGGGGGTTCGGTAGGAGGCTAAAACCGGCTAGAACCAGTTTGAAACTGGAATATTCCGGCGAAAACCCACCCAAAACCGGATTTTTCTTCGATTTTTTCACCCCCAAAAATCGAAAAAACGGAAAGGCTATAGCCTTAGGGTTTTTTCGAAAATCGGGTCAAAATTTCGGGTTTTCGATTCCGGTTTAAACCGGTTTGGGGGTTCGGTAGGAGGCTAAAACCGGCTAGAACCAGTTTGAAACTGGAATATTCCG
The DNA here is from genome assembly GCF_965637545.1 of Phallusia mammillata. Lineage (NCBI taxonomy): Eukaryota > Metazoa > Chordata > Ascidiacea > Phlebobranchia > Ascidiidae > Phallusia > Phallusia mammillata. The sequence goes on from NW_027649110.1 coordinate 3,063, forward strand.
GCGAAAACCCACCCAAAACCGGATTTTTCTTCGATTTTTTCACCCCCAAAAATCGAAAAAACGGAAAGGCTATAGCCTTAGGGTTTTTTCGAAAATCGGGTCAAAATTTCGGGTTTTCGATTCCGGTTTAAACCGGTTTGGGGGTTCGGTAGGAGGCTAAAACCGGCTAGAACCAGTTTGAAACTGGAATATTCCGGCGAAAACCCACCCAAAACCGGATTTTTCTTCGATTTTTTCACCCCCAAAAATCGAAAAAACGGAAAGGCTATAGCCTTAGGGTTTTTTCGAAAATCGGGTCAAAATTTCGGGTTTTCGATTCCGGTTTAAACCGGTTTGGGGGTTCGGTAGGAGGCTAAAACCGGCTAGAACCAGTTTGAAACTGGAATATTCCGGCGAAAACCCACCCAAAACCGGATTTTTCTTCGATTTTTTCACCCCCAAAAATCGAAAAAACGGAAAGGCTATAGCCTTAGGGTTTTTTCGAAAATCGGGTCAAAATTTCGGGTTTTCGATTCCGGTTTAAACCGGTTTGGGGGTTCGGTAGGAGGCTAAAACCGGCTAGAACCAGTTTGAAACTGGAATATTCCGGCGAAAACCCACCCAAAACCGGATTTTTCTTCGATTTTTTCACCCCCAAAAATCGAAAAAACGGAAAGGCTATAGCCTTAGGGTTTTTTCGAAAATCGGGTCAAAATTTCGGGTTTTCGATTCCGGTTTAAACCGGTTTGGGGGTTCGGTAGGAGGCTAAAACCGGCTAGAACCAGTTTGAAACTGGAATATTCCGGCGAAAACCCACCCAAAACCGGATTTTTCTTCGATTTTTTCACCCCCAAAAATCGAAAAAACGGAAAGGCTATAGCCTTAGGGTTTTTTCGAAAATCGGGTCAAAATTTCGGGTTTTCGATTCCGGTTTAAACCGGTTTGGGGGTTCGGTAGGAGGCTAAAACCGGCTAGAACCAGTTTGAAACTGGAATATTCCGGCGAAAACCCACCCAAAACCGGATTTTTCTTCGATTTTTTCACCCCCAAAAATCGAAAAAACGGAAAGGCTATAGCCTTAGGGTTTTTTCGAAAATCGGGTCAAAATTTCGGGTTTTCGATTCCGGTTTAAACCGGTTTGGGGGTTCGGTAGGAGGCTAAAACCGGCTAGAACCAGTTTGAAACTGGAATATTCCGGCGAAAACCCACCCAAAACCGGATTTTTCTTCGATTTTTTCACCCCCAAAAATCGAAAAAACGGAAAGGCTATAGCCTTAGGGTTTTTTCGAAAATCGGGTCAAAATTTCGGGTTTTCGATTCCGGTTTAAACCGGTTTGGGGGTTCGGTAGGAGGCTAAAACCGGCTAGAACCAGTTTGAAACTGGAATATTCCGGCGAAAACCCACCCAAAACCGGATTTTTCTTCGATTTTTTCACCCCCAAAAATCGAAAAAACGGAAAGGCTATAGCCTTAGGGTTTTTTCGAAAATCGGGTCAAAATTTCGGGTTTTCGATTCCGGTTTAAACCGGTTTGGGGGTTCGGTAGGAGGCTAAAACCGGCTAGAACCAGTTTGAAACTGGAATATTCCGGCGAAAACCCACCCAAAACCGGATTTTTCTTCGATTTTTTCACCCCCAAAAATCGAAAAAACGGAAAGGCTATAGCCTTAGGGTTTTTTCGAAAATCGGGTCAAAATTTCGGGTTTTCGATTCCGGTTTAAACCGGTTTGGGGGTTCGGTAGGAGGCTAAAACCGGCTAGAACCAGTTTGAAACTGGAATATTCCGGCGAAAACCCACCCAAAACCGGATTTTTCTTCGATTTTTTCACCCCCAAAAATCGAAAAAACGGAAAGGCTTAGGGCCTTAGGGTTTTTTCGAAAATCGGGTCAAAATTTCGGGTTTTCGATTCCGGTTTAAACCGGTTTGGGGGTTCGGTAGGAGGCTAAAACCGGCTAGAACCAGTTTGAAACTGGAATATTCCGGCGAAAACCCACCCAAAACCGGATTTTTCTTCGATTTTTTCACCCCCAAAAATCGAAAAAACGGAAAGGCTATAGCCTTAGGGTTTTTTCGAAAATCGGGTCAAAATTTCGGGTTTTCGATTCCGGTTTAAACCGGTTTGGGGGTTCGGTAGGAGGCTAAAACCGGCTAGAACCAGTTTGAAACTGGAATATTCCGGCGAAAACCCACCCAAAACCGGATTTTTCTTCGATTTTTTCACCCCCAAAAATCGAAAAAACGGAAAGGCTATAGCCTTAGGGTTTTTTCGAAAATCGGGTCAAAATTTCGGGTTTTCGATTCCGGTTTAAACCGGTTTGGGGGTTCGGTAGGAGGCTAAAACCGGCTAGAACCAGTTTGAAACTGGAATATTCCGGCGAAAACCCACCCAAAACCGGATTTTTCTTCGATTTTTTCACCCCCAAAAATCGAAAAAACGGAAAGGCTATAGCCTTAGGGTTTTTTCGAAAATCGGGTCAAAATTTCGGGTTTTCGATTCCGGTTTAAACCGGTTTGGGGGTTCGGTAGGAGGCTAAAACCGGCTAGAACCAGTTTGAAACTGGAATATTCCGGCGAAAACCCACCCAAAACCGGATTTTTCTTCGATTTTTTCACCCCCAAAAATCGAAAAAACGGAAAGGCTATAGCCTTAGGGTTTTTTCGAAAATCGGGTCAAAATTTCGGGTTTTCGATTCCGGTTTAAACCGGTTTGGGGGTTCGGTAGGAGGCTAAAACCGGCTAGAACCAGTTTGAAACTGGAATATTCCGGCGAAAACCCACCCAAAACCGGATTTTTCTTCGATTTTTTCACCCCCAAAAATCGAAAAAACGGAAAGGCTATAGCCTTAGGGTTTTTTCGAAAATCGGGTCAAAATTTCGGGTTTTCGATTCCGGTTTAAACCGGTTTGGGGGTTCGGTAGGAGGCTAAAACCGGCTAGAACCAGTTTGAAACTGGAATATTCCGGCGAAAACCCACCCAAAACCGGATTTTTCTTCGATTTTTTCACCCCCAAAAATCGAAAAAACGGAAAGGCTATAGCCTTAGGGTTTTTTCGAAAATCGGGTCAAAATTTCGGGTTTTCGATTCCGGTTTAAACCGGTTTGGGGGTTCGGTAGGAGGCTAAAACCGGCTAGAACCAGTTTGAAACTGGAATATTCCGGCGAAAACCCACCCAAAACCGGATTTTTCTTCGATTTTTTCACCCCCAAAAATCGAAAAAACGGAAAGGCTATAGCCTTAGGGTTTTTTCGAAAATCGGGTCAAAATTTCGGGTTTTCGATTCCGGTTTAAACCGGTTTGGGGGTTCGGTAGGAGGCTAAAACCGGCTAGAACCAGTTTGAAACTGGAATATTCCGGCGAAAACCCACCCAAAACCGGATTTTTCTTCGATTTTTTCACCCCCAAAAATCGAAAAAACGGAAAGGCTATAGCCTTAGGGTTTTTTCGAAAATCGGGTCAAAATTTCGGGTTTTCGATTCCGGTTTAAACCGGTTTGGGGGTTCGGTAGGAGGCTAAAACCGGCTAGAACCAGTTTGAAACTGGAATATTCCGGCGAAAACCCACCCAAAACCGGATTTTTCTTCGATTTTTTCACCCCCAAAAATCGAAAAAACGGAAAGGCTATAGCCTTAGGGTTTTTTCGAAAATCGGGTCAAAATTTCGGGTTTTCGATTCCGGTTTAAACCGGTTTGGGGGTTCGGTAGGAGGCTAAAACCGGCTAGAACCAGTTTGAAACTGGAATATTCCGGCGAAAACCCACCCAAAACCGGATTTTTCTTCGATTTTTTCACCCCCAAAAATCGAAAAAACGGAAAGGCTATAGCCTTAGGGTTTTTTCGAAAATCGGGTCAAAATTTCGGGTTTTCGATTCCGGTTTAAACCGGTTTGGGGGTTCGGTAGGAGGCTAAAACCGGCTAGAACCAGTTTGAAACTGGAATATTCCGGCGAAAACCCACCCAAAACCGGATTTTTCTTCGATTTTTTCACCCCCAAAAATCGAAAAAACGGAAAGGCTATAGCCTTAGGGTTTTTTCGAAAATCGGGTCAAAATTTCGGGTTTTCGATTCCGGTTTAAACCGGTTTGGGGGTTCGGTAGGAGGCTAAAACCGGCTAGAACCAGTTTGAAACTGGAATATTCCGGCGAAAACCCACCCAAAACCGGATTTTTCTTCGATTTTTTCACCCCCAAAAATCGAAAAAACGGAAAGGCTATAGCCTTAGGGTTTTTTCGAAAATCGGGTCAAAATTTCGGGTTTTCGATTCCGGTTTAAACCGGTTTGGGGGTTCGGTAGGAGGCTAAAACCGGCTAGAACCAGTTTGAAACTGGAATATTCCGGCGAAAACCCACCCAAAACCGGATTTTTCTTCGATTTTTTCACCCCCAAAAATCGAAAAAACGGAAAGGCTATAGCCTTAGGGTTTTTTCGAAAATCGGGTCAAAATTTCGGGTTTTCGATTCCGGTTTAAACCGGTTTGGGGGTTCGGTAGGAGGCTAAAACCGGCTAGAACCAGTTTGAAACTGGAATATTCCGGCGAAAACCCACCCAAAACCGGATTTTTCTTCGATTTTTTCACCCCCAAAAATCGAAAAAACGGAAAGGCTATAGCCTTAGGGTTTTTTCGAAAATCGGGTCAAAATTTCGGGTTTTCGATTCCGGTTTAAACCGGTTTGGGGGTTCGGTAGGAGGCTAAAACCGGCTAGAACCAGTTTGAAACTGGAATATTCCGGCGAAAACCCACCCAAAACCGGATTTTTCTTCGATTTTTTCACCCCCAAAAATCGAAAAAACGGAAAGGCTATAGCCTTAGGGTTTTTTCGAAAATCGGGTCAAAATTTCGGGTTTTCGATTCCGGTTTAAACCGGTTTGGGGGTTCGGTAGGAGGCTAAAACCGGCTAGAACCAGTTTGAAACTGGAATATTCCGGCGAAAACCCACCCAAAACCGGATTTTTCTTCGATTTTTTCACCCCCAAAAATCGAAAAAACGGAAAGGCTATAGCCTTAGGGTTTTTTCGAAAATCGGGTCAAAATTTCGGGTTTTCGATTCCGGTTTAAACCGGTTTGGGGGTTCGGTAGGAGGCTAAAACCGGCTAGAACCAGTTTGAAACTGGAATATTCCGGCGAAAACCCACCCAAAACCGGATTTTTCTTCGATTTTTTCACCCCCAAAAATCGAAAAAACGGAAAGGCTATAGCCTTGGGGTTTTTTCGAAAATCGGGTCAAAATTTCGGGTTTTCGATTCCGGTTTAAACCGGTTTGGGGGTTCGGTAGGAGGCTAAAACCGGCTAGAACCAGTTTGAAACTGGAATATTCCGGCGAAAACCCACCCAAAACCGGATTTTTCTTCGATTTTTTCACCCCCAAAAATCGAAAAAACGGAAAGGCTATAGCCTTAGGGTTTTTTCGAAAATCGGGTCAAAATTTCGGGTTTTCGATTCCGGTTTAAACCGGTTTGGGGGTTCGGTAGGAGGCTAAAACCGGCTAGAACCAGTTTGAAACTGGAATATTCCGGCGAAAACCCACCCAAAACCGGATTTTTCTTCGATTTTTTCACCCCCAAAAATCGAAAAAACGGAAAGGCTATAGCCTTAGGGTTTTTTCGAAAATCGGGTCAAAATTTCGGGTTTTCGATTCCGGTTTAAACCGGTTTGGGGGTTCGGTAGGAGGCTAAAACCGGCTAGAACCAGTTTGAAACTGGAATATTCCGGCGAAAACCCACCCAAAACCGGATTTTTCTTCGATTTTTTCACCCCCAAAAATCGAAAAAACGGAAAGGCTATAGCCTTAGGGTTTTTTCGAAAATCGGGTCAAAATTTCGGGTTTTCGATTCCGGTTTAAACCGGTTTGGGGGTTCGGTAGGAGGCTAAAACCGGCTAGAACCAGTTTGAAACTGGAATATTCCGGCGAAAACCCACCCAAAACCGGATTTTTCTTCGATTTTTTCACCCCCAAAAATCGAAAAAACGGAAAGGCTATAGCCTTAGGGTTTTTTCGAAAATCGGGTCAAAATTTCGGGTTTTCGATTCCGGTTTAAACCGGTTTGGGGGTTCGGTAGGAGGCTAAAACCGGCTAGAACCAGTTTGAAACTGGAATATTCCGGCGAAAACCCACCCAAAACCGGATTTTTCTTCGATTTTTTCACCCCCAAAAATCGAAAAAACGGAAAGGCTATAGGCCTTAGGGTTTTTTCGAAAATCGGGTCAAAATTTCGGGTTTTCGATTCCGGTTTAAACCGGTTTGGGGGTTCGGTAGGAGGCTAAAACCGGCTAGAACCAGTTTGAAACTGGAATATTCCGGCGAAAACCCACCCAAAACCGGATTTTTCTTCGATTTTTTCACCCCCAAAAATCGAAAAAACGGAAAGGCTATAGGCCTTAGGGTTTTTTCGAAAATCGGGTCAAAATTTCGGGTTTTCGATTCCGGTTTAAACCGGTTTGGGGGTTCGGTAGGAGGCTAAAACCGGCTAGAACCAGTTTGAAACTGGAATATTCCGGCGAAAACCCACCCAAAACCGGATTTTTCTTCGATTTTTTCACCCCCAAAAATCGAAAAAACGGAAAGGCTATAGCCTTAGGGTTTTTTCGAAAATCGGGTCAAAATTTCGGGTTTTCGATTCCGGTTTAAACCGGTTTGGGGGTTCGGTAGGAGGCTAAAACCGGCTAGAACCAGTTTGAAACTGGAATATTCCGGCGAAAACCCACCCAAAACCGGATTTTTCTTCGATTTTTTCACCCCCAAAAATCGAAAAAACGGAAAGGCTTAGGGCCTTAGGGTTTTTTCGAAAATCGGGTCAAAATTTCGGGTTTTCGATTCCGGTTTAAACCGGTTTGGGGGTTCGGTAGGAGGCTAAAACCGGCTAGAACCAGTTTGAAACTGGAATATTCCGGCGAAAACCCACCCAAAACCGGATTTTTCTTCGATTTTTTCACCCCCAAAAATCGAAAAAACGGAAAGGCTATAGCCTTAGGGTTTTTTCGAAAATCGGGTCAAAATTTCGGGTTTTCGATTCCGGTTTAAACCGGTTTGGGGGTTCGGTAGGAGGCTAAAACCGGCTAGAACCAGTTTGAAACTGGAATATTCCGGCGAAAACCCACCCAAAACCGGATTTTTCTTCGATTTTTTCACCCCCAAAAATCGAAAAAACGGAAAGGCTATAGCCTTAGGGTTTTTTCGAAAATCGGGTCAAAATTTCGGGTTTTCGATTCCG